>NC_057718.1:90221226-90238308 GCF_004010195.1 Chiloscyllium plagiosum
GCATAGGTTTAGGGTGAGAGGGGGAAGATATAAAAGAGACCCAAGAGGCAACATTTTCACTCAGAGGGTGGTAAGTGTGTGGAATGAGCTGCCAGAGGAAGCTGGTGGAGGCTGGTACAATTACAAAATTTAAAAGGGATTTGGATGGGTACATGAATAGGAAGGGTTTGGAGGGAAATGGGCCGGGTGCTGGCAGGTGGGACTAGATTGGGTTGGGATATCTGGTCGGCATGGACGGGTTGGACCGAAGGGGCTGTTTCCGTTCTGTACATCTCTATGGCTCTCTGAGATTGGACTGATGGGGATTATTCTCCTGAGAGCAGAGAAGATCGAAAGGGGCATGGTAGAGAAGGGCTTCTGAAGGTTCAACTAATCCGTATCCACTGGCTTCTCCTTATCAACTCTTACTTAGTTACATCCTCAGAAAATTTCAGTGGATTTGTCAAGCATGATTACCCTTTTGTAAAATCTATTTTCCAAGCGCTCTGCTCTTCTTTTATAATGGATTTGAGCATTTTCCCTGCTACCGATGTCAGACTGACTGGTGTACAATTCCCTGTTTTCCTTTTTAAATAGAAGGGTTCCATTAGCCAGTCTCCAAACCATAGGAACTATTCCAGAGTGTGTAGAATCGTAAAAGATGACCACCATTGCATCCATGATTTCTAGGACCATTTCCTTAAGTACGCTGGGATGTAGAAGCTTGGGGATTTTTCAGGCTTTAATCCCATCAATTTTCCCAACACCACTTAATTGCTAGTACTGATTTCTTACAGTTCCTCTTGATCACTAGAACATGTGATCCCTAATGTTTTTTTTCATATGTTATCCTTTGGGAAGACAGACCCAAAATTTAATTGGTCTACAATCTCTTTGTTTCCCATTATAACCTTCTCTGTTTCTGACTGTAAGGGACCGACATCTGTCTCCATTAGCCTTTTTCTTTTCACATATCTATAGAAGCTTATACAATCAGTGTATATGTTCCCTGCAAGCTAACTCTCGCACTCTCGCACTCTATTTCCCTTTTCTAATCAACTTCTTTACCTTCCGTTGCTGAAATTGAAACTGCTCCCAGTGCTTAGATCCGCGCTGTTTTGTCCAATTTGAATGCCCCTTCTTTGAATCTAATGTTATCCCACTTTCCCGTCTTTGCCACATTTTATTTCTGTGCCAGACAGGAGTGAACAATTGCTAAAGTTCTTCCATGCACTGTTTAAATGTCTGCAATTATCCCTTTCAGGAGTGTTCCCCAATTTGTCGTAGTCAGGAGTGTTCCCCAATTTATGACAGCTCACAGATCACAGCTCATACTGTTGTAGTAGATTCAGGGCCCAAGTCTCAGAAACAGCTGTGTCACTTTTCATCTTAATGAAGAATTCTATAATATTATGGTCACTTTTCCCCAAAGGCTAGATTGCCAATTACTCCATTCTCATTGGACAAAACCCAGTCTCGGGTGCCCTGTTCTCTGGTTGGTTGCTCAACATATTAATCCACACTCCATCTTGATGACGTTATTTCTGATTTGGTTTGCCCATTTGAAGTTTTTGGTCTCTACTGTCTCCTTGTAAATGTTTCCATTCCTCTTGCCATTTTTGTGTAAGACCTCCCCAACCGCACTAGCAAATACTCCCCCAGGACATCAGCGCTGGTCCTCCCCAAGTTGCCTTTAGCCCTTTCTAACCTAGAGAAAAGAACCCCCGGCCTGTCAGTCTTCCCTTTCGGTTATAGCCTCTTGGTCCTGTGTGTCATTAGGGTGGCATGGTGGCTCAGTGGCTAATACTGCCGCCTTACAGCGTCAGGGGCTCAGGTTCAATTCTAGCCCTGGGCGATTGGATATATGGAGTTTGCGTATTCTCCCCGAGTCTGTGTGTGTTTGCTCTGGTTTCCTCTGAAAATCCAAAGATGTGCAGGTTAGGTGAATTTGCCATGTTACCATTGCCCATAGTGATCAGGGATGTGTAGGCTAGGTGCATTAGTTAGGGTTAAATGTAGAGTAATAGGTTAGGGGAATGGGTCTGGGTGGGTTACTCTTTGGAGGGTCGGTTTGGGCTGAAGGGCCTGTTTTCACACTGTGGGGATTCTGTCATTTCTATAAATGTTGGCAGGGGAAAGAGGCAAAGCAGTATTTACAATACTTTGATAGCCAGGCCAGTGATCAGAACTGGGCTTTTCCTGATCGAGTTGCTCGGCTCACCAAGTGCTCTTACAGCCCGAGCAACCGACGGAGCACTCGTTTCTTTCAGACCACGGCCCTTACTGTGAAGCTCCCAAGCCGTCAGCACATTTAGCTGGTTCACCTTACAACGTATGAGTAATGCAAGCCGCAAGGCCCTTCCTGGCAGCTTCACTAGTTGGGCAAATGTAACACCCTGATACATCTGTGCCCTTGTGGTTTCCTCTGTCAGTTTTACTTAACAGTTAAGAATCACACCAGCCACAGGCAAGTAACCAGATCAACAACAATTTAATCATCTTTGACTGGTAATTTTGCTTTGAGTCAAAGCCCTTTAGTTTGGAAATTATTAGTGTCCATAGATTTCTATTAGTTTTATTTTTAATAAACAAGAGAGATAAGTTTTGATTTTGGTAAGCTGGAAGATTTTATTCAGCAGCATTGTTAGAATTTGCAGGAACACGTCGAGCGAGTCGAATTAAGACACTTAATTGTATAGCAGAATGGGAGGCTGAATGGCCTGATTCCACAAAGCTCCTGCGTTGCAGCGTTGCTGTATACTCTAATACTCTGCTGCTGAAGAAAATTCATCTCATTTAAGGAGCATTCCCCAATTTATTATAGTCAGATCACACCTCATACCATCGTAGTTTGTTTTATTTAGATTCAAGGCCTGAGTCTCAGAATCACGCTGTCATGTTTCATCTTATTTAAGAATTCTATAATATTGTGGTCCTACATAATTTCTTACTGCCTTTTGCCATTCATTCTCTCTCACGATTCCCTGCCCTTTTGTGACTGGATTATTTTGATTTGCAACTGAGGTGTTTTTGGTTGAATTTGAGAATAATTCAGTTACGGAACAGTTGGGTATGAAAACAATAAAATAAAAGCACTAGCAAGTCTTGGGAGAGCTGATTTTATAAGAAATTCTCGTCTGATTGCCTGAAAGATTTATTTTGTGAATTAATTTAGGCTAAGGTTTAGGCGTTTGATGGTTGGGAATTGTTTTACAGTCCTTTATTGCTTGTTTTGTGGAAGTAATTAGCAGTAAATCACTTTACTAAATGAAGTAAGTAATTACCGTGACTACAACAGCATTTATCTTGCAGCATTCCCTCTTCATGTGTCCTGCATCTACATTATAGCTTGGAAAGGGTGGACGCTAGGAAATTGTTTCCGTTAGGTGAGGAGACTAGGACCCGTGGACACGGCCTTAGAATTAGAGGGGGTAAATTCAGAACAAAAACGCGGAGATATTTCTTCAGCCAGAGAGTGGTGGGCCTGTGGAATTCATTGCCGCAGAGTGCAGTGGAGGCCGGGATGCTAAATGTCTTCAAGGCAGAGATTGATAAATTCTTGATGTCACAAGGAATTAAGGGCTACGGGGAGAATGCGGGTAAGTGGAGTTGAAATGCCCATCAGCCATGATTGAATGGCGGAGTGGACTCGATGGGCCGAATGGCCTTACTTCCGCTCCTATGTCTTATGGTCTTATTAGTCTGCTAACTGTGCAATTAAAACGGAGGTTAAAGGTCACATGCTCGGATCCTGCCATTTTAGAGTGGATTTTCTTCCTATCCTGCAAAGCCTCTTTGAATGGGGAGGGGTGGGGGGTGTACGTTTTAAGGTAAGGGCAGAAGGTTTAAAGGAGATATGAGGCAAAACCTTTTCGCCCAGAGGATGTTGGGTATCTGGAACTCATTACCCGTAAGGGTGGTAGAGGCAGAAACCCTCAAACCTTTAAGAAGTATTTAAATATACACTTGAGAAGCCAAAGCATACGAGATCACGGGCCAAGTGGTGAGAAATGGAATAGTGAGGGGGTTGTTTTTGACTAGCACAGACTTGGGGGCCAAATGGCCTTTTCCTGTTCTGTAGATATCGGGGGCCAAATGGCCTTTTCCTGTTCTGTAGATATCGATGGACTCTTCTTCTGGAACCTTTGGGTGGGTGTCATACCAGCAACATCCTTCGGCCTCCCAGTGGCGCTACTGTTCAGTCGGGCTGCCAGCCTCCGACAGGCTTGGCAGCTCTCGATGGGCGGAACCTCCACACCCTAGGGTCCTGGGGGACAGCCTGCCAGTGGTGCCTGAGGGGAACAAGATGGAGTGTGGCCTAAAACGACAAGAGGCGATTCCTGTCTCTGACTGGTTCTCTAATTGAAGGCCGAGACCCTTGTCACTTCTACATCATTGTAGCCGCTGTTGTTAAATATATCGTGGGAACCCCCACCTTCTTGAAGAGAATCCATGCAGGAGAAACATCAGATCATAGAACGGTTACAGCATACAAGGAGGCCATTTGGCCTGTCAAGACCATGCCAGCTCTCTGCAGGAACATACCAGCTAGCCTCACTCCCCCATTTGCTGCTGCCTAGGCCTCTGCACTGGAATATTTTTTCCACCTCACTCCCACATAATACAGTCCAGGCCCTCACCACTTTCTGGTGTAAGAATGTCTTTCTTCATTCTTGCCAGTTCTTCAGCTCCTTGTAGGCTCAGGCGGGTAGCGGTAATCCCCAGACCTCACAAGGACTGGCTTCTCCAGCCCAGATTTTTCACCCTCCTCCTTTCCAAAGTGTGGAGCCTCTTAGCACTTGCCTCTCTCCCCCCAAACCCTGTCCTGACTCTCAGGGTTCCTTGTCGCAGGCTTGTGATCGCGCGCCGCTGTGCTCCCAGCCTGGCTGGCTGTATGGTCAATCTTTGGTGATTTACCTATATAAGGGCCTGCCACTAAGATAATGCGTCTTGCTGCACCGCAAACTCATTGCATCCTTAAACCGTACCATTGCCAACCACTTCTTGAATTACCTCTCCTAATAAAGCAGGCTAAGCTGCTCCTTGCCCTGTTAGCTCTGCTCCTCTGTGTTGTTGGCCTCAGTTTAGACCTTGCCACTTAGGACTGCATTTCACCAGGCAAATCCCAGATCCCAACTACCCACTGCTGAAAGCATCATTTTCCTCAAGCTGCCTTCTGTTCATCTGCCATTTGTGCAACCTACTGAGCCCATGCTACGGTGGCTCAGTGGTTAGCCCTTCCACCTCACAGCTCTGGTGACCCGGGTTGGATTCCAGCCTCGGGTGACTGTCTGTTTGGAGTTTGCACATGTTCCCCTACACCTCTGTGCAGGTTTGCTCCGGTTTCCTCACAAACCTAAAAATGTACAAGCAAGATGGATTAGCCATGGGAAATGCGGGGTTTTGGGGATAGGGTAGGGAGGTGGAATGCTCTTTGGAGGGTCGGTGTGGCGTTAAATGGCTTGCTTCCCCTCTTCTCCCCCATTATTGATAATTCCATACATGAACCTCAGATCCCCAATGATTCAGCCTTTACCTGCCCAGTATGGAGGCACTGTCTTATGAGGTGAGGTATTCATTGGAGTTTAGTAGAATGAAAGCCGACTTATTAAAACATGCAAGGATCACCGGGGCTTTGACAGGGGATGCGCTGAAAGTTTGTTTCCCTTTGTGGGAGAGTCGAGGACCAGAGGGTGTCATCTCAGGGTCAGGGCTTGCCTATTTAAAACAGAGATGAGGAAAAATTTCTTTGTCTCAGAGGGGAGTGAGTCTGTGGAATTCTTTATCATGGAGGGCCGTTGAGGCTGGGTCATTGAATATATGCAAGGCTGACAGAGACAGGTCTCTTTTGGGGGCAGGGTTGTTAATTGGGATGGCTGGTTTGAGATACAGAGTGATACCAACAGCAAGGGTTCAATTCCTGCACTGACTGAGGTCATCATGAAGAAGTCCCCTTCTTAACTTCTCCCCTCACCTGAGGGGAGGTGACCCTCAGATTAAACCACCACCAACCGTTTTTCTCTCATGATGAGAAGGTCGGAAAGTTGAGATGAGGGTTATCAGATCAGCCAGGATCACACTGAATGGTGAAGCAGACCCAGGGGCCTAAATGGCCTTTTGGTGGTCTTTTGTCTTAAGTAATAGGTAAACAATTAGCAAGATCCCAAGATGGAGCAGAAAGCCCTAGCAATTTTAATTTGATTTGGTTTATTATTGTCACACGCACCGAGATACAGTGAAAAGTTGTTTTGTGTGCTAACCAGACAAATCAGCACATCAGGGTTAAGAGATCAGAATGCCGAATATAGTGTTACAGCTACAGAGAAGGTGCAGAGAAAGATCAATCCTGGCATATACAAGGTCTGTTCATAAGTCTGATAACCATACTCCGCGAGAGGACTTTGTTCTGAGATTCCAGTGGTTTGATAAAGTGACAAGCAAATGGAAAAATAATCTCTTAAATCTCACTGTCAATGTTAAAAGGAGTCTGTGACTTATTTTATAGAAGCAGATATTGATTGCAGCAAGTCAAGGCAAAAACGCTTCCATCTCAAAGACCAGCGATGTCTGCATCCCATAAATAATTATTTTTAAATCCTGCTGAGCAGCGAGAACTTGAAATTATCTCATTTCAAATCTTTATCTGTCCAGTTTGAATGATAGCAGCATGGGAAATAAATGAGAAAATGTCCTAGTGGGCAGTGCAATTGCATTCGGAAAAACCCGGGGAAGTCCTGTCAGTGCTAGAAAATATTACAGCTGGTCACCGAGTTTAATTAGATTAGATTCCCTACAGTGTGGAAACAGGCTCTTCGGCCTAACAGATCCACACCGACCCTCCAAAGTGTAACCCACCAAGACCCATTTTCCTCTGACTAATGCACCTAACACTATGGGCAATTTAGCCTGGCCAATTCATCTGGCCTGCACATCTTTGGACTGTGGGAGGAAACCAGAGCACCCGGAGGAAACTCATGCAGAATCAGGGAGAATGTACAAACCCCACACAGACAGTTGCCCGAGGTTAGAATCGAACCTGGGCTCCTGGTGCTGTGAGGCAGCAGTGCTAACCACTGAGGCACCGTGCTGCCCTGTTTGTCCAGACAATATAGAGGGCAGAGACCACAAAAATGGGGAAACTTTTCTAAGGAAGGGAAATACCACTGGGTGAAGGGGATGGGAAGTGCGTGAGGTAATGTCGACTTGGGCAGTGTATTCCAGATCTGACCCACATGTTGTGTCAAAGGGGTTTCCTTCATCCAGGTCTTTGGTTTCTCTTGCAGATTGTTTTAAATTGGTATTGTCCAGTCCTTGACCCTTTCACCAAAAGGGAAGTCCCCAGTTTACTCACCCAGAACCTGCCTTGTGATTTTAAATACCTCGGACAAATCTGTTGCTCTCTTCCCAAATTGAGGAAATTTTCCCGCTCAAGGGACACAGTTCACAGGGTGCTGGAGTGAGAGCAACGATAACTTGCATGTATAAAGTGCCTGATTGTAGAAAGACGTTGTTGAATCTTCACAGAGGTATTAAAACACCAACAGGTGACAGGCAAAAGCAGGGGTGTTACGAGTCAAAAGAATTTTAAAGGGAGACTTTAAATGAGGAGATCATAGAGATGTACAGCAAGTAAACAGAACCTTAGGTCCAGTTCGTCTAGATACTCTGAATGAATCTAGTACCATTTGCCAGCACTTCGCCCATATCTTCTAAACACTTCCTATTCATGTACCTGTCCAGATGCCTCTTAAATGTTGTAATTGTACCAGCCTCCACCACTTCCTCTGGCAGTTCATTCCATACACACTCCACCCTCTGCATGAAAACGTTGTCCCTTAGGACCCTTTTAAATCTTTCCCTTCTCACAATAACCCTACACCCTCTATTTATGGACTCCCCTGCCCTGGAAAAAATAACTTGGCTAATCCCCCTATCCATTGTGATTTTATAAACTTCCACCAGGTCACCCCTCAGTCTCTGATGCTCCAGGGAAAACAGTCCCAGCCTACTCAGCCTCTCCCCAAAGCTCAAATCCTCCAATCCTGGCAACACCCTTGTAAATTTTTACTGAACACTTTCAAGTTTCACAACATCTTTCCGATAGGAAGGAGACCAGAATTGCACACAATATTCCAAAAGTGTCCTAACCAAGGTCCTGTACAGCTGCAACATGACCTCCCAACTCCTGTACTCAATGCAGTGACCAATAAAAGCAAGCATAGCGAACGCCTTCCAAGCAGAAAGATGTCCAAAGAAGTACACAAATAAGATGCAACTACCAAAGGTCGGCAAGGAGGTGTACGCTGGAGTGTCTGTTAGGTAAATCACAGAGATTGTGGGTCTGTCTGCAAAATGATCAAAATACATTCTTTAGATAGAAGACCCGAACAGCTAGCATTTATCTTCCAAATTCTCTTGGGAAATCAGTTTAATTGGATGGGGATGGTAGTACAGAACTTAATGGTTACTAAAAAGAGGCGCCAAGTCAGTGTTTTGTCTTGTGCTCATCAGGGCTATGACATAAGCGAACAAAATTGATAAAGAGAACACCAATTTTTACAGCATGAGAAGAGGATGCTGATTAATTCTACTGTGATTGCAATGGAAATGCAGCAGAAATCGTTAACTGTTAGTCTTAGTTAGGTGATTAAGCTCAGCTCAGGCAATAGATCAGATCAGTAGACTGATTGGTTTGGCCATTGCCATGGGGAATATAGCATTGTCCCCCTAACCCTTTACTATGAAAAAAGGGTGCAATGTGTGGACATATTTCATGAAGAACAGTGCCCTGTATGTGAATAAATATAGTTTCCAACAATCACAAATATTTTCAAATGCAATCCCCAGCTGATCATCTTCAATTGATTTCTAGTGTAACTAGCACAGTCAGGACTATTTAATAAATGTTATCCAAGCACAGGATTACATTTAGTGTTGGCTATGGAGCCCTGAGATTTGCAAGCTTTTCATAATGTTGAAGTAAATCCATTTACTCTGGACTGGAAGATTTCAGTTATAAAGAGAGGTTAGACAGGCTGGGGCTTTTTTCCCTAGAGCATAGGAGACTGAAGGGAGACCTTATAGAAGTCTATAAAATCCTGAGAGGCACAGATAAGGTAGCTAGCTGATAGCTTTTCCCCATAGTAGGGGAGTCTAAAACTAGAGGGCATAGGTTTAAGGTGAGAGGGGAGAGATACAAAAGAGTCCGGAGGGGCAATTTTTTCACACAGAGGATGGTGAGTGTCTGGAATGGTCTGCCAGAGGTAGTGGTGGAAGTGAGTACAATTTCATCATTTAAGAAACATTTAGACAGATACATGAATGGTATAGATATGGACCAAATACAGGCAAATGGGACAGTTCTAATTGTGAAAACTGGGCACCATGGACAAGTTGGGCTGAAGGGCCTGTTTCCACGCTGTAGACCTCTATGACTCTATTCCATCAGAGATGGGGAGACGGAGGACAGAGACCTCCTTGCTGCCTCCTTGACATGGCCATCCTCACTGAGGTGGGATCACCTGAGGAATCCTCAAAAGTCTTATTTCTTGCATTTATTTTAAGACAGCAGGTCGAGTCAAAGCTGTCCTTCACGAGGGTTAATTTTCCACATCTGAACCTTTCCGCACCCTGCTGCGATGTTGTCTGGTAAAGCCAGTGTGCATCTGTCCCGTAAATGTCATTTCATTTCTCCGAGTGGAATAAATTAAAATAAACATTTGATCTATCATCTGCCCTGCGTGTGACATAACCTCAGGATTCCTGATGTGAAGTGATTTTTCTTGTTGTCTGACTCATCATTTATGTAACCATTTCTTGGAGAGAAAGATAAAAGAGCTCAAAGTCTACTCATGACCAGCATTTATTTTAAGGTGCGTTATTGATGGTTTTTATTGGATAAAGGTTAAAATCTTTCCTCCAGACTCCATTAACCTGAAGGACTAAATATAAATTTCAATTACAGCTGCTACAGCGAGGAAAAAGCATTAAGCCTGACTTTAAACTTTGTTTCAGTGTGATTTTATGAACAGCAAAGATGAAGGGTTATTTTGGTTACTCTTCAAGTTGGACATTTTGGTGAATTTTGGGAATATTACATTCAGTTCTGGTCTCCCTGCTAAAGGAAAGTTGTTGTGAAACATGAAAGGGCTCAGAAAAGATTTATAAGGATGTTGCCAGGGTTGGAGGTTTTGAGCTATAGGGAGAGGCTGGGGCTGTTTTCCCTGGAACATTGGAGGCTGAGGTTGCAGAGGTTTATAAAATCATGAGGGGCATGGATAGGGTGAATAGTCAAAGTCTTTTCCTAATTGTAGGGGAGTCCAGAACTCAAGGCTATAGGCTTAGGGTGAGAGGTGGAAGATTTAAAAAGGACCTGTGGGGCAATTTTTCACGCAGAGGGTGGTACGTGTACGGAATGAACTGCCAGAGGGAGTGATGGAGGTTGTTACAATTACAACATTTAAAAGACATCTGGTTGGGTACATAAATAAGAAGAGTTTACAGGGATATGGGCCAAATGCTGGCAAATAGAACTAGATTAATTTCAAATATCTGGTCAGCATGGATAAGTTGGACTGAAGGTTCTGTTTCCATACTGTACACCCCTATGATTCTCAGTAGACTTGACACTGTTACCACATCCTTCAGACTGGGTGGGTTGGGGTGTAGTCTACTCATTCGGTGATAAACATTCCCTTCATGGTTCAAAGTGGAATTATTTCAGATGGCCTGACCCATTTCCACGCTCCTGGTAGTTTGCACAAATTGCCGCCTTCTTGATGATCCCAGTGCAGAGGGCTGAATTATGAAGTGAGAGTTCAGGGAAATACTGGTGAGAGTTTAATTTGGGTCAGCTCTGGTCAGTTACTTTTGAGTTTCGGGGGGGAGGGGGAAGCGGGTGTGAGTGGTGGGGAGGTGGGGTTGTGGAGAATGCGGAGAGTGAGGGGGGATTGAAGGAGGATTTGGTGGTGTGCAGGTTTCGCTATGTCAAAGGAGCTCATCAGAGTGGGTTTTAAAAAAAATTCATTCACAGGATGAGGGTGTCGCTGGCTAGGAAAAGCACTGGAAAACCAGATGTAGGAAAACAGGATGAGCCAGTGAATTTTGTTGGAGTGGTAATGGAAATCACAGTGGAGGCTAGAAAGCTATACTAGAATGTACGAGCTGGTCGGAGGTTGGTTAAGGAGGAAATGCCAGATCTTCTTAAACCATATACCTGTGATGGTAGAGTTTACTCACATGGGCCAGGAGCAGCTGGTAAAGAGGTTACAATGTTAAGAGATACAGGATCCTCTCAATCTGTGATGTTGAAAGATGAGTAGGTATGTACCTCTGAAGGACTATTACCAGAAAAGGTGCTAGTAACAGGAATTCACGATGAGACAAGAAGCGCTCAATTATGTAGAGTGAGGTTAGAGTGTCCAGTGAGGAGTGGAGAAGTCATAGTAGAGGTACTGGACAAACTCTCAGCTCAAGGAATACAATTTGTCCTTGCTAATGACATAACTGGTTCACAGGTGGGAGTGCTGCCTACTGTGGTTGAAAAGCCAGTGGAAACTCAGGCAACTGAACTATTGCAGGACAGATGTCAGATTTTTTCTGGACTGTGTGGTAATGAGGTCACCAGTTAAAACAAAAGAGATCAGAATATAGAATAACAACCTATCCAAAATCCCAACAGATTATCCCAATTTGGTGATGCTGTTCCAAATTCCTACAATAATCCCCATAAACACCCCTGGGCAAAAAATGATAAAATCAAACACAAGGTCTTGTGGGACGGAGAGAGGGAGAGAGAGAGAGATGGTAGAGAGATTCAGCATGGAACACCTTATTCCATGTAACTGTTTCTTTGACCAGCAGCCTCATAAAGCTGACTGACTGCTTTCTCTGAACAGCCAGACTGCTCACACCAAACCAAACCAGAGAAAAGCTGAACTGGGAAAGCTGGCCACTCCCCTTTCATTGAACAAGTGTTTAAACCTTGCAATATCTGTTAGCTATTATAAAACTGGCCTTAAAACCCACCCAAGCCAGACCTCCCGGAGTCTCTGCATTTACGACCCCTCCAAAAAACGCCAAAGGCATCATAACCTTATTAATGGAGCAGCATCATCAGAGGGTGGGGAGAAGGCTCATAGAAATGCTTTCATGCTTGAGACACTCTGGCTGTGTAAAAATATCGTTGAAGTTGGGCCTGGGCTCTCTGGAGAAGAGATGGTTGTGAGATTTGATTAAGGTATTCAAAAACTTGAAGAGATTGTACAGAGTAGAACTGCTCCCGTTGGTGGAAGGGTTGTGAGCCAGAGGGCAAAGATTTAAAGTATTCGGCAAAGAAAAGCAATGGTGACCTGAAGAAAATCTTTTTTTATACAGTGTGTGGTTAGGATCTGGAATACTGTGCCTGGTGGGGGGGCAGTGTCTATTCACAGGGAATTGGATTGTTTGCAGAGCGAGGAGGAATTGACCGTGGAGTTGCATGAGGTAAATTATTCCTTCAGAGGCCCAGCACAGATATGATGGGCTGAATATCTTCTTCCCTTGCTGTAGCCATTTAACATATTTAAAAAGAAGTCAGATAAACACACAGAGATGGGATGGGAGTGGACAGAGGCTCATTACCTCTCCTTAATCTTATTCCTCAGAAAAGCAATGAAGTAACTGGTTCCAATTGACCCCTCACCTCCTTGAATTGGAATACAACAGCCTGGGAAGCAATGAAGTGAAATAGAAACACATGTAAACTGTAGAGCCCCTCCAACCTGCACCTCCATATTGTAAGATTCCAGCAGATCTTTTACCTCAACCCCACTTTCCCCCCATCTCCTTTTTTTTAGATTAGATTCCCCTACAGCGTGGAAACAGGCCATAAGTCCACATTGATCCTCCGAAGAGTAACTCACCCAGACCCATTCCCGTCTGACTAATGCACCTAACACTGTGGGCAACTTAGCATGGCCAATTCACCTGACCTGCACATCTTTGGACTGTGGGAGGAAACCAGACCGCCCAGAGGAACCCTACGCAGATGCGGGGAGAACGTGGAAATTCCACACAGACATTCGCCCAAGGCGGGAGTCAACCCCAGGGTCCCTGGTGCTGTGAGGCTGCAGTACTAACTACTGAGCCACCGTGCCGCCCCATTTCCTTTGGATTTCCTTATGATCTTAGCCTTGAAAAAACGTAAGGAGTGAACATCCATAGATCTCTGTAGTGAGGTAATTAGCCATAGTCCAAAAAGTCATCTCTGGCCCTTAGAGAGAGACAATGGGCTCTAGGAAGCTTGAGAGAAATCATTCCAATGGGAAGGGAAGGAATCAAGGTCTCCATGAACTGCTACCACCAACATTAGGGACTGAGATGGCAGTCTTGGCTTTACTCTGCATTGCATTCTGGTGTTGAGCTAAGTGAGCTTGCTGACATCCCCACATACCCTGTGGTAGAAACAAATTATTAACACAGCACCAGTTGCTTTCTCTCTCATTCCCGCCATACCCCTCCCCACCCACCCCAAACGCATACACAAAGCAGAAGGTGACGGCATAGTGGTATTATCACTGAGCTGTTAATCTGGAGTCTCAGGTAATGTTCTGGGGGACCTGGGTTCCAGTCCTGCCTCAGCAAATGGTGGGGATTGAATCCAATAAAAATCAGGGATTAAGGATCTTAATGATGACTATGAATACCCATGTGGTTCACTAATGACCTTTAGGGAAGGAAGCTGCTGGCCCACTTGTGACTCCAGACCCACAGCAATGTGGTTCTCTCTTAACTGACCTCTAGGCAATTGGGGATGGGCAATAAATGCTGGCCCAGTCAGTGATGTGGTCATCCTGTGAATGAATTTTAAGAGGTACACAGTTATACGCAAGCATCATTTGATAATGTATTATTTATTTAAATCGTGATTTGGTTAAATCATCAGTGTTATGCCTTGTGACTTCATGGCAAATTAGAAAACATGATGCAGTTGCTGAAATTCCAAAAGAGAAAATGTTTCAAGGAGCTTTGTGCTGCATGCTGGAGATGATGCAGTTGGCATTTTGCAGAAATAGAGTGAAAGGTTGTGTTGCAGGGCTGTGCCCATTTTGAATCCTGTTACATTTGAGTAAGCCCCCAAATGGAGCAGATACTGGGATATTCAGCAAAATCTCCTAGATGTCGAAGCAGCATTAAGAGGTGGAGAAGTTGATGTTTGGAGAAGGGCCACACCCGAAATGTCGACTTCTCCACCTTCTGATGTTGCCTGGCGTGCTGTGTTCATCCAGCCTCCTCCTGTCTACTTTGGATCCCAGCATCTGCAGTGTGTTTGTCTCTAGTTTTGGGAAAGCAGGGACATGTTTTAAATATGCGACAACTTAACATGAGTTGGGAAAATCCTGTTTGCCCATTTGTTTTTGAGCAGAATTACAGAAAGAACGACCCAATGAAATGGGATGATATGGTGGCTCAATGGTTAACACTGCTGCCTCACAGCACTAGGGACCCAGGTTAGATTCCAGCCTCGAGCTACTGTCTGTGTGGTGTTTGCACATTCTCCCTGTGTCTGCGTGGATTTTCTCCAGGGGCTCTGGTTTCCTCCCATAGTCCAAAGATGTGTGGGTTGGGTGGATTGGCCATGGGAAACGTGGGTTTACAGGGATGGGATAGGTTTTGGTCGGGATGCTCTTCAGGGGGTTGCTGTGGACTTGATGGGCCGAATGGCCTGCTTCCACACTGCAGGGATTCTATGAAAGCTGTAATTTCTGATCTGAACTTGTTGATCCTTTTGTAAATGTTTATAATGCACATCTAAACTAAGGTGAATAAGCCACTGCTCACTTTGTGTAGACTCACATCATACTGCATTCTTTTAAACACAGGGTACGGGACCAATCACTGATTCCTTTCTTTGTTTTGTTTTCCTAAAGTAAGCTGCAGGTTTTTAGAGACTTTCTTTTGGGAACGCGGCACTGGATTATGGATCCCCCTTGAGTTCATGGAATATGCAGACTGCATTGATCTTCACTTATTATATCAGACGTCAATAATCCAAGAGAGGAAGAAGGATATTGGAACCAAAGTGTGACTGACGTCTTGAATTCTGAAATGTAGCTAACGAATAAAGTTGTTGAGAAATGAGGCCCCCCGTGCATCTTTAACTCCAATCGCCTTTGTGATTTTTTTTTCAAAATGCCTTTCGTCATATTTTCAGGTGTTCATGTTCCGCAAAGCTTTGGATGTGGTGGTCCCTGTGATATTCCCAAGTATGGCACAACATTCAGTTCTACGCGGTTATCATTCAGAACCTGTACGGCTAACTATAGGGCACTGCGAAGGGCAGCCATCAGGAAACAAAACAATAACTTATGTCATATCCCTCTGAATTTTCACATTGGTTATAAAAAAGTTGTACAGTGTTAATCCACCGAGAGAAAAAAAAACCCCGTGGGAACGATTGGAAACTGTAGATTTGATAATCAGCCAATTACCAAATAGAAACTCTTTATCAAATGCCAAGGACTGGTAATCCAACTGGTTCATGGAATGTCATAACAAATAGATTTAGTTGTATGCTGCAGTGTTATAGAACATAGAAAACTACAGCACAGAACAGGCCCTTCAGTCCACGATTATCTATTCAAATCCCGGGTTTTTCCCTGCATGAGAAAGTAAAAGAGAAAATGTCACTGAAAGAAATTTCCCGCTCCCTTTCTATGTAGTTTCATAACTGTCTCATATCAACTTTTGAGAAGATTTGTAGCTCAGGTTGATGATAAGTATGTAAGTTAGCTCACTGAGCTGGAAGGTTTGTTTTCAGATGTTTCATCACCATATCAAGTAACATCATCAGTGAGTCTCCGGTGAAATGCTAGTGGTATGTCCTGCCTCTCTATTTATAGGTCTTAGTTACTTAAGGTGGATAATGTCATTTCTGGTTCAACTTTTCTTAAAAGGAAGATAGATAGGATCCAAATTTATGTGTTTATTGATGGAGCTCTGGTTAGAATGCCAGGTCTCTAAGAATTCTCGTGCGTGTCTTTGTTTCGCCTGTCCTAGGATGTGTGTGTTGTCCCAGTCAAAGTGGTGGCCTTCTTTCTCTGTATGTATGAACACGATTTTGACTGGGACAACGCACACATCGTTGGACAGGCAAAGCAAAGACACACACGAGAATTCTTCGAGGCATGGCATTCTAATCAGAACTCCATCAATAAACACATCGACTTATTTCCCATCTGCCTTCTCTTGAGAAAATGAACCAAAAATAACATCACCCACCTTGAGCAACCAAGACCTATAAATAGGGAGGCGGGACATACCACCAGCGCTTCACCAGAGACTCCCTCTGATGATGTTACCCAGTCATGGTGACGAAACATCTGAAAACAAACCTTCCAGCTCAGCAAGCTAACTTACATACTTATTGTCTATTATGCTAAGGATTTTCTTGTTAAGATTTGATCATTTTAGAGGGCCAACAGCTGAGAGGTTGATAAAACCCGATTGATCACTTCAACATTACCCAACAGCTCCTTGTCACTTACCCGTCCCCATCAATCCTCCCACATTTGATGTCCTCTGGTTCCAGTGTAACATGGTTGCTTAGAATTATAGGAAGGCAGGCTCAATTGAAAACGTATAAAGTACTAAATAAACAGGAAACACAAAAGGGACAATCAGTTTCAGAGATTACTGACAAGAAAAAGTGAAACCGCAGAAGTGAAACAAGAATAATATGATCTTGTTCTCGTAATATCAATGTGATGTCTTCCATTTTATTTTGAAAAAAATACTTATTGTTAAAGGGAGACTTTTCCCTTGAAAGCCCCTTTTACTTGGAAACAAAACAAAAAAATTATGTGGCGTCCTTCTGAATTTTCACATTTGTTATAAGTAACTGTACTGTGTTAAACCACCAGATAGACTGAATAAAGAGCCTTCTGAGAAAAACAAAGAGTTCAAAGGATCGGAAAGTGCAGACTGTCATTGCGCAGCTCTGAGGAGTTACAGAGTATTGTCATTACACTGAAAGGAGGGGTGTGTGGGATATTCTCACTTCATTGAAGGGGGTTGTGGGAGATTAGCATTATATTGTGGGGGGAATGGGATATTGTCATTATA
>NC_057718.1:90238352-90282116 GCF_004010195.1 Chiloscyllium plagiosum
TGAGTGTGATATTGTCATTACACTGAGAGGGGTGTGTGGGATATTGTCATTACACTGAGGGTGTGTGTGATGTTGTCATTACACTGAGGGGTGAGTGTGATATTGTCATTACACTGAGAGGGGTGTGTGGGATATTGTCATTACACTGAGGGTGTGTGTGATGTTGTCATTACACTGAGGGGTGAGTGTGATATTGTCATTACACTGAGAGTGGGGTGTGGGATATTGTCATTACACTGAGGGGGTTGTGTGGGATATTGTCATTACACTGAAAGGGGTGCAGTATATTGTAATTACATTGAGGAGGGTGTGGGATATTGTCATTACACTGAGGGTGTGTGTGATGTTGTCATTACACTGAGGGGTGAGTGTGATATTGTCATTACACTGAGAGGGGTTTGTGGGATATTGTCATTACACTGATGGGGATGTGTGGGATATTGTCATTACACTGAGAGGGGTGCAGTATATTGTAACTACATTGAGGAGGGTGTGGGATATTGCCATTACACTGAGGGGTGTGTGTGATATTGTCATTACACTGAGGGATGAGTGTGATATTGTCATTACACTGAGAGGGGTGTGTGGGATATTGTCATTACACTGAGGGTGATGTGGGAAATTGTCATTACACTGAGAGGGGTGTGTGGGATATTGTCATTACACTGAGGGTGATGTGGGAAATTGTCATTATACTGAGAGGTGTTGTGGGGATATTGTCATTACACTGAGTGGGGTGTGGGATATTGTCATTACACTGAGGGTGTGTGTGATGTTGTCATTACACAGAGGGGTGTGTGGGATATTGTCATTACACTGAGAGGGGTGTGTGGGATATTGTCATTACACTGAGGGTGATGTGGGAAATTGTCAATACACTGAGTGGGGTGTGGGATATTGTCATTACACTGAGTGAGGTGTGGAATATTGTCATTACACTGAGTGAGGTGTGGGATATTGTCATTACACTGAGGGGTGTGTGTGAGATATTGTTATTACACTGAGAGGGGTGCAGTACATTGTCATTACATTGAGGAGGGTGTGGATATTGTCATTTCACTGAGGGGGTTGTGTGGGATATTGTCATTACACTGAGAGGGGTGCAGTATATTGTAATTACATTGAGGAGGGTGTGGGATATTGTCATTACACTGAGGGTGTGTGTGATATTGTCATTACACTGAGGGGTGAATGTGATATTGTCATTACACTGAGAGGGGTGTGTGGGATATTGTCATTACACTGAGAAGGGTGTGTGGGATATTGTCATTACACTGAGGGTGATGTGGGAAATTGTCACTACACTGAGTGGGGTGTGGGAAATTGTCATTACACTGAGTGAGGTGTGCAATATTGTCATTACACTGAGTGAGGTGTGGGATATTGTCATTACACTGAGGGGTGTGTGTGAGATATTGTCATTACACTGAGAGGGGTGCAGTATATTGTCATTACATTGAGGAGGGTGTGGGATATTGTCATTACACTGAGTGGGGTGTGGGATATTGTCATTACACTGAGGGGGTTGTGTGGGATATTGTCATTACACTGAAAGGGGTGCAGTATATTGTAATTACATTGAGGAGAGTGTGGGATATTGTCATTACACTGAGAGGGGTGCAGTATATTGACATTACATTGAGGAGGGTGTGGGATATTGTCATTACACTGAGGGGTGTGTGTGTTGTCATTACATTGAGGGGTGTGTGTGAGATATTGTCATTACACTGAGGGGAGTGCAGTATATTGTCATTACATTGAGGAGGGTGTGGGATATTGTCATTACACTGAGTGGGGTGTAGGATATTGTCATTACACTGAGGGGGTTGTGTGGGATATTGTCATTACACTGAAAGGGGTGCAGTATATTGTAATTACATTGAGGAGGGTGTGGGATATTGTCATTACACTGAGGGTGTGTGTGTGATGTTGTCATTACACTGAGGGGTGAGTGTGATATTGTCATTACACTGAGAGCGGTGTGTGGGATATTGTCATTACACTGAGGGGGATGTGTGGGATATTGTCATTACACTGAGAGGGGTGCAGTATATTGTAACGACATTGAGGAGGGTGTGGGATATTGTCATTACACTGAGGGGTGTGTGTGATATTGTCATTACACTGAGAGGGGTGTGTGTGATATTGTCATTACATTGAGGAGGATGTGGGATATTGTCATTACACTGAGGGGGGTTATGGGATATTGTCATTACACTGAGTAGGGCTGTGTGGGATATTGTCATTACACTGAGGGGGGTGTGGGAAATTGTCATTACACTGAGTGGGGCTGTGTGGGATATTGTCATTACACTGAGGGGGGTGTGGGTTATTGTCATTACACTGAGTGGGGCTGTGGGATATTGTCATTACATTGAGGGGAGTGTGGAGTATTGTCATTACACTGAGGGTGGAGTGGGATATTGTCATTACACTGAGTGGGGCTGTTTGGGAAATTGTCATTACACTGAGTGGGGAAGTGGGATATTATCATTACACTGAGGGGAGTGTGGATTATTGTCATTAAACTGAGTGGGGTGTGGGATATTGTCATTACACTGAGTGGGGCTATGTGGGATATTGCTGAAAATGTGTTGCTGGAAAAGCGCAGCAGGTCAAGCAGTATCCAAGGAACAGGAGAATTGACGTTTCGGGTATAAGCCCTTCTTCAGGAAGGGCTTCGGGCTTATGCCCGAAATGTCGATTCTCCTGCTCCTTGGATGCTGCCTGACCTGCTGCGCTTTTCCAGCAACACATTTTCAGCTCTGAGCTCCAGCATCTGCAGTCCTCACTTTCTCCTATGTGGGATATTGTCATTACACTGAGGAGGATGTGTGGGATATTGTCATTACACTGAGGGGGGTATAGTATATTGTCATTAAACTGAGTGGGGTGTGGGATATTGTCATTACACTGAGTGGGGGTGTGGGATATTGTCATTACACTGAGGGGGGTGTGCGTTATTGTCAATACACTGGGGGAAGGTGTGGGTTATTGTCAATAGACTGGGCGCTGTGTGGGTTTTTTTATTTGTTCAAAAGTTGTATGGGCATAGTCCTTTCACCTAGGGGTGTTGCAAAATCTACATTCTTCATTTTACTTTATCTTTGATTGTGGACTGAATTGGGTAAAGGAATGTCTGACAACAAACGGCCAAGGAAGGGGTTGCTGTACTTTTAAAACACAAATTACTGGAACTCATTATGTGTGGTGTTTACACTGTTTTGTTCAAGCAGTGGTGGGGGGGGGGGGGTGTGATGTTTGCGGACTACTACCCTGCTCTGGGGTTCTGTGCACAAAGTTAGATTTTGTCAGCAACAGGTTGCTGATTGGTTTGTAAAGTTGTGACCAGTTGTGAATGCCAAAAGCCTGATGCCAGTAATCTGATTGCCTCCTGAGTACCTGAAGCTTGTGGGTGTAAAACAATACTGCCAGAAGTCTTTGGACTTCTAAGAGGGCAGGTGGTGTATCTCTCCAGTACAATGATTTAAGCTTGAAGAAAGCCAATTTATTTTCTCCCACTGGTTGCTGGAAGGTGTTGCTTTTAACTATTAAGTCAGAGAATTTATTAGTTTTGGACTAGTTGTTTTGTGCCTCCTTTGAAGAAGTGAAAAAAAAAACCTGAGGGTTAAAAAAAAGTCAGAGAAATGAAGGACTTGCACATCCAAAGGAGTACCTGATTAATCTGGAGAACGATGCCGTTGAACAGTATTCCCAGTTTTTTATTCCTTACCTACAATACATTTTTATGTCTGTATATGTGGGTAGGAGGGATTTAGAATGGGGCAAGAGATTTAACAATTGGAGTTATATCTTGGACAATCATAGTAGTTTATCTGCAGATTGAATATTTCATTTTTAGTAAATAGTATTTCTTGTTAAGTACAGAAACCTAGACTGTGTTATCTGTCAACCTGTGCCAATCAGAGAAGTAAATTAGTGACTTTGCGCGTATCAATTGTAGTTTTTTACATTTGTAGGGCTTAATTTCCCATGTTTTTAAATCAGAGTGGTACTGGAAAAGCACAGCAGGTCAGGCAGCATCCGAGGAGCAGAAAAATCGACGTTTCAGGCAAAAGCCCTTCATCAGGAATACCGATGAAGGGCTTTTGCCCGAAACGTTGATTTTCCTGCTCCTCGGATGCTGCCTGACCAGCTGTGCTTTTCCAGCACCACTCTGATCTAAACTCTGGTTTCCAGCACCTGCAGTCCTCACTTTTTTGCCTACTTAATTTCCCATGTGCTGTCCTAGTGAGGTGTGACAGTATGAGAAATTTTCTTTACAGGGAGAAACTATGTGGTATTATTGTTACATTGAGGGGTTACGGAATAACATCATATCAGTGAGAAAGTATGGGATATAGTCATTACAATGAGGGAGTGTGGGATACTGTAAACAATTTTATCCTATGATCGCAAATGTTCTTGCACTTAAATGGGAATTAAATGAGTAGAAGTTTTGACCGTGTTATTGGTCATCTGCAGCCGACATCTGAGTTTAACTCTTGTTTCAGAAGGGAATGGCTTGTTATTTTAATGCTATCATTGAGGCTGTAAGATTTGGATTTCACCTCCAGTAGCTGCAGTGCTGACGGGTGGGTCAGCATTGGGTAGAAGGCAATGTTAGTTGACCAGAGGGAAGTGTGTACTCCTTTCTCCCCTTTCAGACCTTGCAACCCTCTTCTCAATCCAAAACACCATTGAGGGTATGCCAATGTTCCACTCTCTATATGGATCCCACCTCCCAAATCCAAGCCCTGTTCCCAGTGCATTGGCAAGCATAGCTACCCATAAGCAGGCCTTTTGACAGTGGTCATTAAAAATATTCTTAAAACCTACTTGAATATGGTAAAATCAGTTGTGTAAGGGAACTAGGAAATGATTGCTTAAATCTAATGTATGTTAAAATATAGTTCTCTGCTATATTGTTAATGTGGATAGATATTGTCTGTAAAATCTACTGAAGAAATCTCATCCGGAGAACATTCTGGACAAACCATGAAATCAACTTGAGATATTTTTGGACCAAGTGGAAATGTTCCACATGGAGCTTGAACTGATTTGGAAACATATTTATCCCTTATCCCAGCTGTCTGTTTTGTTCCGACATAAGCTGAAGCCTGTAACAAACCATAGCAGTATTCAGTATTCTTCTGATACTGAACGCCTGACTGTATATGGCCTATTTTATAGGAGGGTGAATTAAACTGCAAACCATATCTTCTTTCAACCTTATTCCTTTTTACATGCACCTCCCTATGTGAAACAATCGCTATTATTTCCCAAGTAAACTTTGTTGTAGCACTAGATCAAATGCCTCCTTGAAATCCAAGTACAGTACATTCGCCATTTCCTCTTTATCTACAGCTCACCTTACTTCTTCAGAGTATAGGAAGTTCCTGACTTCCAACTGTCCAACTTTTTAATGCATGTACTTCTGATGGGATCTCATGCAAGCATGTCTGCAAACTGTAGGGCCTCAGACTCAATCTGGACCAGCCTGACCTTGTGGATGTATTCCTCTATTGGCTGTAAGGATGATATTGGGAATGGTTTCGGCCGTAGAGGCAAAGAGTCATAGAGATGTGCAGCATGGAAACAGACCCTTCGGTCCAACCCGTCCATGCCGACCAGATATTCCAACCCAATCTAGTCCCACCTGCCAGCACCCGGCCCATATCCCTCTAAACCCTTCTTATTCATGTACCTATCCAGATGCCTTTTAAATATTATAATTGTACCAGCCTCCACCACTTACTCTGGCAGCTCATTCCACACATGTACCACCCTCTGCGTAAAAATGTTGTCCCTTAGGTCTCTTTTATATCTTTCCCCTCTCACCCTAAGCCTATGCCCTCTAGTTCTGGACTCCCAGAGCCTAGGGAAAAGACTTTGCCTATTTACCCTATCCATGCCTCTCATAATTTTGTAAACCTCTATAAAGTCACCCCTCAGCATCCGACGCTCCAGGGAAAACAGCCCAGCCTGTTCAGCTTCTCCCTATAGCTCAAGTCCTCCAACCCTGGTAACATCCTTGTAAATCTTTTCTGAACCCTTTCAAGTCTAGCAACATCTTTCCGATAGGAAGGAGACCAGAATTGCATGCAATATTCCAACAGTGGCCTAACCAATGTCCTGTACAGCTGCAACATGACCTTCCAACTCCTGTACTCAATACTCTGACCAATAAAGGAAAGCATACCAAACTCCTTCTTCACTATCCTATCTACCTGTGAGTCTACTTTCAAGGAGCTATAAACCTGCACTCCAAGGTCTCATTGTTCAGCAACACTCCCTAGGACCTTACCATTAAATCAACTGAGTTCCTTCTGGGCATAAAGCCATAATGAATGATCGTAAATTGGTCTTCTGACTGAGCAACCAGTCAAGGAAAGGCCAGGCAAGTGGACGTGAGAATGTTGGATCAGCCATGATGCTATTGAATGGGGGATCAGGCTCAAGGGGATGAACAGCCTATGCCTCTTCCTATTCCTTATGGTTTATTTCCAAGGCAGCCATTGTGATCAACTGGTCCTTCATGTGTCTAGTTTAACCCCACGCTCTCCATCATCCGCTATTCCCCCCTGTTAACCCTGGGGCCTCTCATTCTGCAACTGCTTCAAGATTGGGAGGTACTCTGGCTTTAACTCTTTGACATGAGTGTGGACACCATCTGAAGCAGGTTTCCCAGGAATATGGTAATGCCAGCAAATTCAAGAGGTTGGGTAGCGTCTTGGCAAATTGCCCGTAGTGTTCAGGGGTGTGCAGGTTAGGTGCATTAATCAGGAGTAAGTGTAGGGTAGGGGAATGGGTCTGGGTGGGTTAGTATTCAGAGAGTCGGTGTGGACTTGTTCGGCCAAATGGCCTGATTCCACACACTGTAGAGATTCTCTGAAAGTAAGCCATTGAGAAACAGGAAGTTTTTTGTGAGTTGTGGGACTAATCAGATAGATTCTCAACAGTCGTTTTTAGTTCCCTATGTTCTTATATTCCCTAAAGCCTAATGCAGTTTGTCACTCTTCCAACTGTTTTCACCAATTGGTTCGGCTACTTTATATGATGTGAGAACTGTATGAAGTCACCAGATCCTATGTCAGAAGACTGCTGCTGCTCTGCGGCTGGAAAATTAATTCAAAGACAGAAACTCACAGTGCAACACACCACAAATATGGGATTAAATGGGAGCAAATATAAGACACAAATACCAGAATAGAAAAATTTGCATTGCTGATTCCACATTCTGTACTCACCCACTTAAGCAGTAGGTTTTCCAACCTCTGTGCCTCATGAGTAGAAAATGCCCTTCAAAATGAAAAGATTAAGTTGATGCAAGTAGCTTGTAAAAGTATGAACATTAGAGAAGTAAAGCATAATTCAGATTAGAGGCCTGTGACCAGCGACGTTCCTCAGGATCGGTACTAGGTCCACTTCCATATGACTTTTACATAAACGATTTGGATGAGATTTTAGGGGGCATGGTTAGTAAGTTTGTGGTTGACATCAGAATTGGTGGTATAGTGGAGGGTGAGGAAGTTTATTTAAGATTACAAAGAGATCTTGATCATTTTGGTCAGCGGGCTGAGGAGAGGCAGATGGAGCTCAATTTGGATAAATGTGAGGTATTGCATTTTGGTAAAACAAACAAAGGCAGGACTTATACATTTAGTGGGTAGTGTTATCAAATAGATATCTTAGGGGTTCAGGTAGATAATTCTTTGAAGTTTGTGTCACATGTAGACAAGGTGGTTAAGACGATGTTTCGCATGCTTGCCTTCATTGCTCAGAACTGAGTAAATGAGTTGGGCATCATGTTGAGGTTGCGCAGGATGTTGTTGAGGCCTGAGGCCTGTTCTGGAGTACTGTATCCAGTTCTGGTCACCATAGGAAGGATATTATTAAATTGGAGGTGGTTCAGAAAAGATTTACCAGCCTAAGACCATAAGACATAGGAGTGGAAGTAAGGCCATTCGGCCCATTGAGTCAACTCTGCCATTCAATCATGGCTGCCATTCAATCATGGCTGATGGGCATTTCAATGCCACTTATCTGCACTCTCCCCGTATCCCTTAATTCCTCGTGAGATCAAGAATTTATCAATCTCTGCCTTGAAGATATTTAACGTTCCAGCCTCCACTGTGCTCCATGGTAATGAATTCCACACCCTTTCTGGCTGAAGAAATGTCTCCTTGTTTCCGTTCTAAATTGACCCTGTCTAATTCTAAGGCTGTGCCCACGAGTCCTAGTCTCCCTGCCTGAGGAAACAAATTCCCAGCGTCCTTTCTTAGCCATGCATTATCTTGTAAGTTTCTATTAGATCACCCCTCAACCTTCTAATCAATCCCAGGATCCTCAGCCTTTCATCGTATGTTAGGCCTACCATTCCAGGGATCATCCGTGCGAATCTCCACTGGACATGCTCCAGTGCCAGTATGTCCTTCCTGAGGGGTGGAGCCCAAAATTGGACACAGTATTTTAAATGAGGCCTAACTAGAGCTTTATAAAGTCTCAGTAACACATCGCTGCTTTTATATTCCAACTCTCTTGAGATAAATGATGACATTACATTTGCTTTTTAACCACGGTCTCTACATGCAAGTCAATCTTTAGAGAATCCTGGACTAGCACTCCTAATCCCTTTGTACTTTAGCTTTATGAATTTTCTCACCGTTAAGAAAATAGTCCATGCCTGTATTCTTCTTTCTGAAGTGCATTACCTTGCATTTGCTCACGTTGAATTTCATCAGCCATTTCTTGGACCACTCTCCTAAAACTTTTCTGCAGCCTCTCACTCCTCAGAACTACCTGCCTGTCCACCTAACTTCGTATCATCGGCAAACTTCACCAGAATGCCCCCAGTCCCTTCATCCAGATCATTGATATATAAAGTGAACAGCTGCACCCCCAACACTGAACCCTGTGGGTCACCACTTGCCACTAGCTGCCATTCCAAAAAAGAACATTTTATCCCAACTCTCTGCCTTCTGTCAGACAGCCAATCCTCAATCCATGCCAGTAGCTCACCTCGAACACCATGGGCTTTCACCTTACTCAGCAGCCTCCCATGAGGCAGCTTATCAAATGCCATTTGGAAGTCTAGGTAGATAACATCCACTGGGTTTCCCTGGTCTAACCTACTTGTTACCTCTTCAAAGAATTCTAACAGGTTTGTCAGGCACGATGTCCTCTTACTAAACCCATTCTGATTTGTTCTAATCCGACCCTGCACTTCCAAGAATTTAGTGTCTAAAATGTTCCATCTTTTGTCTTGATCCTTTCTTGAACAAAGGGGGCACAACAGCGATTTTCCAAACATCTGGGACTTTCCCTGACTCCAGTGATTTTTGAAAGATTACAACCAACGCCTCTGGTATTTCTTCAGCCACCTCCCTCAGAACTCTAGGATGTAGCCCATCCGGGCTAGGAGATTTATCAATTTTGGACCTTTTAGCTTTTCGAGCACTTTCTTTTTTGTAATGGCTACCATACTCAACTCTGCCCCCTAACTGTCCTTAATTGTTGGGATATTACTCAAACCTTCCACTGTGAAGACTGACGCAAAGTACTTATTAAGTTCTTCAGCTATTTCCTTATCTCCTAGCACTAGCTTCCTGCTTCAATTTGGGGTGGCCCAATTTCTACTTTTGCCTCTCGTTTGTTTCTTATATATTGAAAGAAACTTTTACTATCATTTCTGATATTGCTGGCTCGCTTACTTTCATATTTGATCCTCTCCTCCCTTATTTCTCTCTTTGTTATCCTCTGCTTGTTTCTGTAGTCTTCCCAATCTTCTGATTTCCCAGTGCTCTTAGCCACTTTATAGGCTCTCCCTTTTTATTTGATACATTTCCTGATTTCCTTTGTCAGCCATGGCTGTCTAATCCCCCCCCGGATAATCTTTCTTTTCTTTGGGATGAACCTCTGTACAGACCTCCCAGTAGTGGTCAGGACCAGGGGTGCAAAATGTACCAGGAAATAGATAGGGCATGTCAGAAAAGTAAGGTGATCATGGGGAACTTCAATATGCAAATGGACCGGGTGAATAATGTTGTGGGTTGATCCAAAGAAAGGGAATTCATGGAATGCTTACAGGATGGGTTTTTGTTTGGAACAGCTTGTGATGGAGCCCACAAATGAGGAGGCTATTCTGGACTTAGTGCCTTGTAATGAGCCAGACTTTATAAAAGATCTTAAAGTAAGGGAACACTTAGGAGGCAGCGATCATAATATGGTAGAGTTCAGGCTGCAGTTTGAAAGAGAGAAGGCAAAATCGGATGTAATGGTGTGACAGTTAAATAAAGGTAATTACAGGGGGATAAGAGAGGAACTGACGAAAATCGACTGGAAGCAGAGCCCAGTGGGGAAGACATAATTACATCTCCATATCAGACACATTCATTAATTTTCAGAAATCTAATACATTCTCCAAAGGACCATTGTAAAGTGAACTTGTTATTATAGATGGAGATGTGAAGCAGGAAGCTAATGGATATCATGTTTTAATGTGACATGCAGACTGTCATGATTGCTAAGAGTACAGAAACTACACAGGCTAAATGCTCTACAGAGTTCATAGAATCATAGAATCCCCACAGTCTGGAAACAGGCCCTTCAGCCCAACAAGTCGACACCGATCCTCCGAAGAGTATCCCACCTAGACCCATCCCCTACGTTATTACTCTACATTTCCCCTGACTAATTCACCTTACCTGCACACCCCTGAAACCTACGGGCAATTTAGCATGACCAATTCACCTAAACTGCACATCTTTGGATTGTGGGAGGAAACTGGAACACACGGAGGAAACCCACACAGCACGGGGCGAGTATACAAACTCCACACAGACAGATGGGCGGCACGGTGGCACAGTGGTTAGCATTGCTGCTTCACAGTGCCAGAGACCTGGGTTCAATTCCTCAGGCAACTGTCTGTGAGGAGTTTGCACGTTCTCCCCGTGTCTGCATGGGTTTCCTTTGGGTGCTCTGGTTTCCTCCCACAGTCCAAAAAATGTGCAGGTCAGGTGGAATGGCCATGCTAAATTGCCCATAGTATTAGGTGAGGGGGTAAATGTAGAGGAATGGGTCTGGGTGGGCTGCTCTTCGGAGGGTCGGTGTGGACTTGTTGGGCTGAAGGGCCTGTTTCCACACTGTAAGTAATCTAATCTATGGGTGGAGTCAAACCCAGGTCCCTAGCGCTGTGAGACAGCAGTGTGAGCCACTGAGCCACTCAAATTTAGACTTGCAGGAACAGGTGAGGAGGGGCTTGTTTAAAAACTGTGCAATGGTCAATGCCTTCCAAAGCACAAATCTTTCCACATTGATGCCCCCCCTACCCCTTCCCCTCACAATCAACTCAACATCCACATTTACCTGGAATGCACTTGTCTATGGGTCAGAAAGCTCCTCAGGGAAGGTGGGCCTAACAATTTCGAAATGTTGGTTGCTTAATCACCGCTATATTAACATGTTTGTAAGAAATGCAACTACGGCTCCACAGGTTTCAAAGAAAGAGGAACAGGTGTCGACTGCATGAGTGGTGGGCCCTGCTCCTCTATTCAACATGAGCATCACCTTCCATCACATAGTCAGCATCTCACAGCCCTTCTGGGCCACAGGACACAGAGGATCAGTAAAGATATGCAGCTCCTAGGAGGCCATATGCACATATGCTGATGATAAACTTTGTCGTTCATGTCTGAACAGAGGTATCTCAGGGTCTTCCATCATCCAGCGAGCAGGCGTCTGGAGTCTTCCAGAACAAGACCCACTGCCCAGCGAAGCTAGTTGGCATATCTTTTTGCGCCAAAGCCAGCATTGACCTCACCTTTGTTGCCTCAAGCTCCTAGCAGGGCTTTGCTGAGGCTGTTTGTCAAACTACTTGCTTGCTAGCCCCCACCTCTTATAAAAGAGTGGGCACAAAGCTTCTGTGCCAGGGCGGGCAATTATGTCAACATTACCACCAGTCAGAGTGGGCATTCTTTTGCCTTTGCAGATCTGGTTGGCTTTCCACAGGTACAGGCCACTGTCAACAGCGTGCATGTGGCCGTTGAAAGGCAGCCCTGCCATCCAGGATTGCCCCTTGATGCGCTAAGGCTCTGTATCCATTCATATCCATAACACCACAAGAAGACTTTCGTGCAGATGTTGCATGATCCTTGGGCAGCTCCGTTGCTTTGCTCCTGTGGTATTCCAACATCTTACATCATCTCTTGACAGCTCAAGAAGACTGGCTGCTTGGAGGCATGGGACACCACCAAAGACTTGGTTGATGATCCCAGAGAGCAACCAATTTTAATGAGGACCGTAAGCAATGCAATGAAAGCTCGATGCACCAATGGGCTAGCCATTGGCAGGCAGAGGGAATGCTGGAGCATGAGGGGAGATGAACTGGCTCTTCTTTGTTCACTCACTCCTTCAGTTGGTTGCCCTTGATTCCCCAATTGGTCAAGAATCTACCTCAGCCATACATGTACACAAGAGCTCTCTTCCCACAGCTCTATGTGGTAAGGAATTCCAAACACTCACAACCTTCTGAAGAACCCTCCTTATCCCAGTATTAAATTGGTGCTGCTTTACTCTGAAACTATGTCCTCTGAACTAGACTCTCCCATGAGAGAGGCAACATCCTCTTAGCATTTATTCTACCAAGTGTCTTAAGGATCCTGCATGTTACAATGAGATCACCTCTCAATCTTCTAAACTCCAGTGAGTAGAGTCCCAACCTGTTTAGCCTTTGCTCATTATACAATCCCTTCATACCAGGGATCACCCGAGAGATTTTTTTCTAACTATTGCCAATCATCATTAAATAAGAGTCAAAAACTGTTCACAGTACTCCAGATGTGGTCTCACCAGTACCTTGTACAGTTACAGTAAGTGTCTCAATGCTACTCCTTTTATAAGGTTATGTTGTCCTTGGTCTTTTTCAAATGGGGTCGTAAAAGGCAGAGGTGCTGACATGGCTACCAGAGATCGTCTAAGTTAACAATCAGGGGAAGCCTTCAGACATCTTTTAAAACAGTTGTACAATGAAAGGGGAGTGGCCAGTTCTCCCAGCTCAGGGTTTTTTCTAGTTTGGTTTAATTTTAGCAGTTAGGAGCTGCTGGGGACAGAGAAGCAACTACACCAAAAAGCAGTTCCATGCTTCAGCAATGATCCCTTCACTGATCCTTTCTCTCTAACTTCTCTCCTATAAGAACATGGGTTTGAATTTACCTTTTTTGCCAAGGGGTGTGTTTATGGGGATGTTGCAAGAAATCGGAACAGCATCATTAAGTTGTGACAGAGTCGGGTGGGTGTTCAGATTGGCTGCGTTATTTTATATTCTGTTCTCTTTTGTTCGTGCTTCATTCAGTAGTCTGCAAATAAATCCTGATTAGAGTGGTGCTGGAAAGGCACAGCCGGTCAGGCAGCATCCAAGGAGCAGGAAAATCGCCGTTTCAGGCAAAAGCTCTTCATCCGGAATGAAGGCAGGGAGCCTCCAGGGTGGAGAGATAAATGGGAGGGTGGGAATGGGGCTGGGGCGAAAGTAGCAAAGAGTACAATAGGTGGATGGGGGTGGGGATGGAGGTGATCGGTCAGAAGGTTGGAACTGGGGAAGGTTGCAAATAAATCCTGTTTTGTTTAAAACTGAGTGGTTTGATCTGCCTCAAACACCTAAAAAAGTTAGGTTCTGGGCCACCTTCTTAAAGGGGTTCTGGCCTGGTCCATAACATTCGCCTTCTACTTTTGAACTCCAACTCTCTTAAAATAAGGGCCAACATTCCATTAGCCTTCCTGATTACCCATTGCATCTGTGTGCTGGCCTTTCGTGTTTCATGCACAAATACCCCAAGTCCCTTTGTGTTGCAGCTTTCTGCATTTTCTCTCCATTTAAATAATACCGTGTAATTGTTCTCCCTTCCAAAATGAACAATTTCATATTTTCTCACATTATGGGACAGAAATTAAACTGGTACAAAGCGCAGAGTTCTCTGAAATTGGGACAATAGTGGAGATGCTCCCATTGTCAATGTCTGTCACTGACACAAATATTCCGTTCACAACATTGCGTCTTTCATCTTGTTAAGGAGCTATGATTCTCCAAATCTGCACCCCTCTTTAAAGATGGAAATGTGTTGCTGGAAAAGCGCAGCAGGTCAGGCAGCATCTAGGGAACAGGAGAATCGACGTTTCGGGCATTAGCCCTTCTTCAGGAAGGGCTAATGCCCGAAACGTCGATTCTCCTGTTCCCTAGATGCTGCCTGACCTGCTGCGCTTTTCCAGCAACACATTTCCATCTCTGGTCTCCAGCATCTGCAGACCTCACTTACCCCTCTTTAAAGTACAAATAAGTTAAAAGAATAGATCTGGTGTCCACTATTTTGAGTGTTCACCTTCCCTTCCCCAGAGGTTTGCCCAAGTCTGCTTAGTGATCCTATTGGACAGCAGTAGTGAGAACATCTTTCACTTAGATCATTGTCTGAGTTACATATGGCTGAAAACAGAGGCACATTTCTAAAACTCTTCATCTTGCAATCATCAGGATGAATACAAGAATGCCAAATGTTAAACAAGCACAACAATTGACACTACAGAAGAAACTGGCTTTAATTAGCCAAGGCATTGCTGTGGAGGAAGCAATGGGGAATTATACGCACCCTAGAAGCCTGATTCTTTGAGAATACAGGCAAGAGGCAAATGTGACAAAATAAAAAAAAAAGAATTAAATGCTATATGAAACATAACTAAAGAAAGCTACCCCTTGTAAATATACTTAGTAAATTATTATTATTGAAATATATTGCATGTATCCTTCTTCACATTCACAATGACTTGTTTCTAATTACTAATGAACATAACTTTCAGGCAGTTTCTATAAGGGAAACATTGTTTTTCAATGCAAGTACCACATATAATTTTTACTAACAAATAGATGTGTGATGTGATATGTTAAGCCATAGGACCAGTGTTAATGAACTGTGGAAATGTTCTTCTCAGTTGAATAGTGCCTTTGAATGTGACTCAATAACAGGGGACATTGAAGGGAAGTAATTGATTTAAGTAACAGATGGAATATAAAAATGAAATATGACTTTGTTGCTATTGAAATTCTTCACCAGCTGGTGAAAGGTCTGCCTCATGGATTCCACCAGCTACTATAGATGTCAATACCGAAGGCAATATTTACAGCCACAAAAATTCCCTCCAAAAATGAGGACAAACTTATATAATGAGTGTAAATAGGAGCTGTCTGAGTGGGTGCGAGTGCTTGCCATCTTTGTTGGTCACTACATGGCATCTCCTATGAGTGGGCATGCCTTAACTATTACCTGATTAACCATTTGTGGACAGTTATAAGATACTGGTAAGCAAAGCATGCTTTTGTGGTGTGAAGAATTGAGGCAAGCTACTAATGCGAGTATAGCATGTTGTGGCGGAAAGGTGGGGTATTGACTTATATACCAGGTATATGCACTAACAAGACTTTTGTGATGTGGGTGTACATTTACGCCCAATCTACATTAATCCAGTTCAAAGCCCCACAAACCAGGGATGATCCACATTTAATCCTATTCTTTTCCTCAGTCAACTCATCAAGGATAGAATATCAAATGAGGCACTCTCCATCGTAAGAACTGCAAAATCTACCAGGGTTCCCATTCCAGAGCAGTGATTCTCAGAACTACTGGGAGACTGTACACCCACAAGTGCATGAATATTAGCTGAGCACTTGAATGAATCTTGCTAAAATATATGGATGTTCCCACATAAGTACCAATGACGTGTATGATGCTTCAACCCAGGGACATTGGCAAATAGTAGTTCTGCAAATATGGTACTAACACAGATCCAGAAATTTCGACTAAGGTGTTATTATGACATTAGAAAAGCCAATATCTTTTCTCTTCATGCTTCCTAGGTATATCCCAATGGAATACCACTCTACTGTTTCCAGCACATGTCAAATTGGGGATATTAGCGAGAGGTGTCCTTCTAATACACTTTGCCAATGTTGCAGAGTAACTAATCCTTATAACGCTATAGGATGGAAAGGGGAATGGTTAAATTCTCTCTTATTGGAGATGGACATTGACTGGCACTTGTATGACTTGGCTCTTATCAACACAAGCCTGGTTATTGTTCAGGCCTTGCAATATATGGACATGGGCAGCTTCAGTATTTGAAAAACATCCCCACCTTTGATCTCATGGTAGAGGGAAAATCATTGATGAAACAGTTGAAGATGGATGGGACGCAATCCTGACGAACTCCTGCAGCAATGTCCCTGAGACAGCAATGAGTGACCCCCAACAACTATAACCATCTTCCTTTCTACTAGCTATGACTCCAACCAGCAGAGAGTTTTTCTCCTTGATTCCCATGGACTCTGGTGGTCTTAATGCTCGTTGAAGCCTTATTCAGTTAATTACTGCCTTGGTATCACCCCAAGTCTTGCACCTGGCTTTTGTCCATGTTTGGACCAAAGTTATAATGAAGTCAGGAGCTGGGTGGTGCTAGTGAAACCCATAACTGAGCATCAGTGAGCAGGAAATTTATTTGCACTTATTAGAACTAATAAGGACCCTTCCCATCAGTTGCTGAATATCGAGAGGAGGCTAATGGGATGGTAACTGAATTTATTCTGCTTTGTGTTTGTGGGACACACATATGTAATTTTCCTCTTTGTTGGGTAGATGCCAATTTTGACCCTCTGCTTTTTCCAAAATTGCTTACAATAGTTTTATTTTTAAAAAATTGCATGCAATGGTAGACCCTTGAGGTTTGTTGAAACTTTACTGCTGGAACAGCACAGCAGTGCAGACGCTGGAGATCAAAGCTGCAATAAAGTTTCAGCTTTGATCTCCAGCGTCTGCAGACCTCACTTTCTCCTTGAGGTTTGTTCCCTAAGTTCTTAATTTTTCATAAGTATTGTTCTAGACCCTCTGCTTTTTCCAAAATTGCTTACAATAGTTTTATTTTTAAAAAATTGCATGCAATGGTAGACCCTTGAGGTTTGTTCCCTAAGTTCTTAATTTTTCATAAGTATTGTTCTATTGTTTCATGGAGGGTTTTGGCCACATCAGTCTACTGACACTTTTGTTCCTTTCTCAATGAAACCGGATGAAATAGATAACCTGAGGTAGCCAATCTCAGCTGGATTCAGAACCATGGCCAGCAGCTACTGAGACGGTACCATTCCTGGCAGAGTGTAAGCACTGGCATGGATTTCAGCTCCCCTAAAAGCATTACTCACACGTAAGTCAACTCTCTATATTCGTCCCTAAAACTTTGGTCTCAAAACTCGACTTGATGTGAGCACACAGAGTAACTCCACTTTATGTGGAATCTACAACACAGGAGGACAACCCTTCTGCCCTAATGATCTACTCTGGTCCCAGTGCTCTACCCAAGCTTTCTGCCACCTTCCAGCATCTCATTAACCTGCTTAGATCCATTATCCTTCCTCTGATGGCAACATCAATGAATTTCTAAGCTCTCCTGGGAAAGGGATCGGTTCCCTGACCATTACATACCCGTCTTGTAGGGATATTGTAGAGAGCTCCTGAATCTGCCTAAGAGGACCCAATGTTATATAAAAAAAGAGTGCATCCATTGGTTTCAGAGGCACAGAGGTGCAAGCAGTTGGCTATGGATGCAGGTTCTTGTATGGAAGATGGCACAGCTTCCATTTTGCCTCTTAGGTGTAAGAAATCCAACATGTGGATCCTCCCTGTGGGGGGCGCACTTCTCAAATGTGCCTCATGTTCATTTTCTTCTCTGTCCACCTAAATAGCAATGGCATTTGCATGCACCCATTGGGAGAGCCTCACTGTGAGGGTGGGGAATGTTAACACGCCCCAGGGGTCACACCTGCCAATAGGCAGATGGAACTAAACTGTCTCTATCATAATCAAAGCAAATGTCAACAGAGTGTCCTTTTGAGTTGGGAGAGTCACTTGTTCAAGCCTTTTGGCAGTTTTCAAACCATCAAGCTCTCCAGTGCAGCTGGCATTTCTGATTCCCACCAGCTTTCCTGGTGCATATACAGTATTGGCTGGGATAAAGTGATGGTGTAGGGGCCATATCATGGTACTAGAGTTACAGTAGTACAACCTAACAAGCTGGGGTATGGGTTCAAATCCTACTGCACCCACATGTGAAACGTATCATTAATAAATCTGGGATTTGGAACCTGACTCTTTAATAGTGACCATCATTGCTATACGATTATTTTACAATTGCTGAAGAGACCTTTCTGGCTCACCTTTGGGAAAGAAATCTGCTTTCCTTACTCAGTCCTGCCCACATGTGATTTCAAATCCACAGCAATATGGGTGACTCTTTTTTATGCATATATTTATTGAAAACATTTTTCACTCTTTTACAAAAAGACAAACCAAAAAAGTTATAAAAGTACAAAAGTACAGAAAAGGAGAAATAATATCATACTATTATATTATATTCCAGTAATGTTGACAATATACTGCCTACAGTTCTCCAAGATACAGTCATCTCATATTTACTTAACCCAAATTAGCATAGGCTCAAACTAAATAAAATAACATTTAACTAAATTACAATTCACTAAAATTAAATTACACTACAATGTGCTATATTACATTACTCCACTCACTGCACCCCCATCAAGGCTCCCATCAATGGGAGCAACAGTTATTACACCCATATTTACTGGGCCTCCCTTGGGTCTATATACGGCCTCATGGCTATATAAGGGCCCTAATCAGTACCGCCAACAGATCCATGTCTATGTAATTTAGAAAGGGCTGCCATGTCTTATAAAGTTGCTCCATTCCATGGTGCACCATACTTGTCAGGTAACCCTGAGGGATGTGCTCCATCACAAGTCTATGCCACCCTGCACGACCTGGAGGCTTTTCTGAAATCCAATGCATTAGGATGTTCTTCCTCGGACAGTGTGTAAGAATGTTGAATAACCTCTTCCCGTGCTCACCCAAAGACGGAAGATTCGGTAGTCCCGAAAAGAGGGACACCGGATCCTCCCTAACTTCCACCCCCAAGATCCTCTCCCGCTCATTCACTATGGCCCCCCCCCCCCCCCCCCAGTATCCACGATCTTGTAACAGGACCAAAAGCAATGTGTAAGGGTTTCAATAGTGTTTTTACATTTGGGACATTTCGGAGAAGATCCTCTCTTAAACTTTGCTAACTTCTCTGGCGCCATATGGGCCCTGTGGAGGATCTTCAATTGCATCACTTGTGCCTTATTGCATATTGAAATTTTCTTTACATTCCCCCATATATCCTCTCATGTTTCCGATGAGATATCTTTCCCTAACTCCTGACTCCAAATCTCACAGAGTCTCTCCATATCCCCCAGTGCATTCCCTCTCTGCAGATGATATATGGTACTTACTGAGAGAGCGTCCCTATATGGGAGCACTCTTCATTCTATATCCGACTTGCAGAGCTGAGCCATGAGCTTGATTTTCTCCTGTATGTAATCCCTAACCTGGAAATGTTGGAAAAGGTCTCTATTAGGGATTCTGTATTTCTGACATAATTGGCTGAAAGACATCAAGATCTCTCCCTCAAATAAATCTCCAGACAGGAGATTCCTTTACCCTCCCATGCTCTGAAGATGGAGTCCACTGACCTCGCTTTAAATCCTGGGGTTCCCACCAGCGGGGTGAATGGCGAAGTCTTAAACAAATTGCCCTCACCCTGCTGCGTTATTCTCCATGCTTTCACCGTATTTTTGATAATCGGATTCTCACAGTGCTCAACTACAGATCTCATCTTATCCATGAACAATAAGTTTATGAGGGGACATTTTGCCTACGAGGCCTCTACATGAAGCCATATCGACTTCCAGTCATTGTGCACCCATTCGCCTACATATGACAACAGTGCGCCTATTTGGTATCTCTTCAGATCTGGGAAGTCCACTCCCCACCATATCCTGTGGAAGCTGCAGCTTGGTAAATTTAATTAAGGGGCGCCTATGGCACCAAATAAATGATCCAAGCCATCCCACAAACTTCCGCAGCACCTGTTTGGGTAATAACAACGGGAGCATCCTTGTAGGATATAACAACCGAGGAAGAGCATTCATCTTAGTCAACGCTACATGGCCTAATGATGATATGGGTAGTCTCTCCCATCGCTGCAGGTCCTGCTTTATTCTCTCAAACAGCTGCACAAAGTTTGCTCTGTACAGCTGCCGGAAGTAAGGGGTTATAAAAGTTCCCAGATGGAGAAAACCTTTCTGTGACCACCTAAAAGGAAATTCCATTCTGTCCTCCAGCTTCGGTACGCCCACCAACTCCCCCACAGGTTTGACTTCCGATTTTGAGAAATTTATCCAGTATCCTGAAAAGCTGCCAAGTAATTTAATATTTTGTATTAGTCGGGGTATGGACTTTTAGGGATTCGCCAAAAACAGAAGGATATCGTCTGCACAGAGAGTGATTTTGTGCTCCCCAACTCCCACCTTCGGTGTCATTATTCCCGTGTCCATTCGGATGGTCTCCACCCATAGTTCAAGTACCAAGGTAAACAGTAGCTGCGACAGGGGACATCCCTGTCAGCTGCCCCTCCCCACACCAAAATTACTCGATTTAACCCCATTTGTAATAACTGCTACCTTGGGGTCTTTATATAACACTGCCACCCACCTGGCGAAGGCCCCTCCCAGACCAAAGCGATCAAGAACAGCAAAAAGATATGACCATTCCACCCGATCAAAAGCCTTTTCTGCATCCAGGAAGACCACCAAACCCAGAATCAGTCTCTGCTGACATACTTGCATTGTATTTAATACCCCCCTGATGTTGTTGGAGGAGCTGTGGCTCTTGATAAAATTCGTCTGGTCCACTTTTGTAATAACCGGCAGCACCTTCTCCAACCTCAGAGCCAACACCTTTGATAGGATTTTAAAATCCACATTCAACAACGGGATGGGTCTATATGATGCGCAATCCTTGGGGTCTTTCCCTTTCTTTAAAATAAGGGAGAAATTAACTTCCCCAAGAGAGGCCGGAAGACAGTCCTGGCTGTCTTCATACGAATGTCTATCCATCTCCAGCAGTGGTTCAGCTAACATGTGCAAGAACTCCTTGTAAAATTCACTCGGGAATCCGTCTAGACTGGGTGCCTTACCACCTTGAACTGCCTTACCCCCACCTGCACCTCCTGTACTGTCAGAGGTGCCATTAAAAGGGAGGCCTGATCTGCGTTTGTACCGGGGAGGTCCAAGTTTTCAAAACAGCATTCCATTCTCGCATCTCCATCCCCATAGCCCTCCGACTGGCATAACTCTGCATAGAACTCCTGGAATCTGGCATTGATTTTCCTCAGCTCACAAGTGACATTGCCAGTTCTCTCCCGGACAGACACAATGGACTGCGGAGCACTTTTCTTCCTAGCCAGGTAGATACCTGGCTTATCCCCATATTGCTTTGCAAAGGAGACCCCTTTCTTTGCCACTTGTGTGAGCACTGAGTCCAGAGCAGCCCAGACAGCCATGACCCGTTGCATTTTGACTGTGGATAGTCTGGTGTAATATGCCAATTCGGCTACCTTCAGCTGGGCCTCAAGCATCCGCTGCTGCTCTCCTCTCTGCCTCCTTCTTGTTTAGATTAGATTACTTACAGCGTAGAAACAGGCCCTTCGGCCCGACAAGTCCACACCGACCCTCTGAAGAGTAACCCACCCAGATCCATTCCCCTACATTTACCCCTTCACCTAACACTATGGGCAATTTGACGTGGCCAATTCACCTGACCTACACATCTTTGGACTGTGGGAGGAAACCGGAGCACCTGGAGGAAACCCACGCAGACACGGGGAGAATGTGCAAACTCCACACAGACAGTTGCCCGAGGCAGGAATTGAACCCGGCTCTCTGGCGCTGTGAGGCGGCAGTGCTAACCACTGTGCCATTTCTTGTTGTTGAGTATGAAATAACCATACCCCTTAAGAATGTTTCAGTGGTCTCCCAGAGCACTGATGGATTACTGGTTGTACCCCGATTGATGTTCCAAAAAGCCCTGAACTCCTTTGTGATATACTGTACACAGTTGTCATCCTTCAACAGAAACAGATCTATTTGCCAGTGCCATGTGCCTACTCCACTAACTTTAGTATTAACATCTAAATATACTGCCACATAGTCCGAGATAGTTATGCTCCCAATCCTGCAGATTGGGAGCATAACTAGACCGATGGAACAAAGGACATATCAAATCTTATGTGGCACTTGTGCGGGTTGTAGTAAAAGGTAAAGTCCCTCCCTTTTGGGTGGAGGCACCTCCACACATCCACTAGCTCCAACTCCTCACACAAGTCCACTAACTGTCTGAAAAAAGCAAATTACTGCAGATACTGGAATCTGAAACCAAAAGAGAAAATGCTGGAAAATCTCAGCAGGTCTGGCAGCATCTGTGAGGAGAGAAAAGAGCTGACGTTTCGAGTCTAACTGACCCTTTGTCAAAGCTGTCTGGACTGCCAAGGTGTCTTGGCTTCGTGTCTACCCCAGGGTCCATGAGACAGTTAGAGTCTCCTCCTATAATCATATGGTGCAACCCAAGAGCCACTAATTCCGAGATCGCACCAACTATACATTTGAGAGGGTGTGCCGGGGGACAGCAAACGTTCAGGATGCCATACTCTTGTCCATGTATCAGCACCTCGAGAATGACGAACTGTCCAAACTCATCCTTGATTTGGTCTGTCATTCTTTCGTACCAGTATGGTCACTCCTCTGCTTTTGGAGATAAAGGAGGAAAAGAACACCCTATCGTATCCCCTGCTGTAACTTCAGATATTCCCGATCAGACAAGTGTGTCTCTTGCAACCGTGCGATATCAACCCTTTCCATCCTAAGATTTGAGAGCACCCTTTTCCTTTTAATGGGAGAATCACTCCCCTTTATATTCCAGGTGCACCACCTGAACAGATCGCGAGCTATGACAGCACACTACAGCCCGCAGTCCCCTGAGAGAAAGAAGCCCATTCAATGTGTGACGAGTGGAGGAAAAACAGACTTTATCAAATCTAAAGACTATTCCTACAAACACTACCAAAACTACTAAAACTGAAAAACTAACCTCTACTCCTAACATAAACACAAAAAAACTCAAATTCCCAGAGATCTCCCCCCTTGCCCACAGGGAGCGTTCACTCCCAACCCCACAACCATCCTAGCACCTTCCAGTTCAGGCCGCATCCCAAACCCAAGCAATTTACACCCCTACAAGTTAACAATGGACGCCCACCCCTTCCCCTCCGCATCTTAACCCCACACATCTTTACACCAAAGGAATAACCACACTTCACCCATCAAAACAGAAGCTGTGGAAGAGTGGACCGCGGCGACAGAGAGCTCTGAGGGGCAGGTCCGAACCTTGGAAGGCTGGGTTCAGGCCCAGCAGAAACAAGTAGACAACCTCGAAAACCGAAAATAATAACCACTAAACAGATATAATATAAAACGTACCAGATTTTATACCAAACATTACCAAGCCTATAAGGCCCAAGACCTCAAAACAGAAAAGAGAGCGAAGGTAAAAAAAATATTATATTATGCCATTGTCCGCATGCATCTTTTCCTCCTTCCCTCCGTGGCCAAGGTCTATCATTTCAGCGAATTCAAAAATTCTTTTACTTTTTCCACCAAGTCAAAGTTGTAGACAGATCCCCCATAATTGAAATGTAGCACTGCCGGGTACCTCAGAGAGTACTGAATGTTTAAATCTCTTAATTTTTTCTTTACCTCTTCAAAGGTCATCCTTTTCTTAATTACGACCTCAGAAAAGTCATGAAAAAACATTATCTTCGAACCTTTATAAGCTAAAGCCTGTGGATCTCCCCCCAGTCTTCTGGCTGTTTCTATTATTAAATGCTTTTCCTTGTAACGCTGGAGTCGCTCTAGGACCAGGCAGGGATGCTGGGCTGGCTTGGATCTGTGCATCGCAATCCAGTGGGCCCGCTCCACACTCACCCGGCCCGATTCAATCTCCTGTCCCAGCAAGCCCAGAAGCCACCACTCGAGAAAATCATAAAGGTTTTCACCTTCTTCATGCTCCAGTAAGCCCAAGATCCATTGACTATTTTTCCGACCTCTGTTTTCAAGGTCGTCTACTTGTTCCTGCAGGGCCTGAACTTGGCCTTCCAAGGTACGGGCTCCCCCCTCGGAACTCTCCGTCGTGGCCTCTGAGGCTGTGGCGCACTGTTCCACTGCTTCTACGCGCTGATCCGAAGGCCCGGATCTCCAGCTCATGCCTTGTCAGCATGGCAGTAATTGGTTCCAGTGCTCCCTTGATTTTTTCATGGAGGTTTGCGAACTCCGTTAGTAAATGCTGTTATTTCACTGAACTGAAGGGGGCCACCACAGGAGTTGAGGTAATGGCTGCAGTTGTGCCCGACATAGTTGGGGAGTGCCCTCCCTGCTGAACTCCCCTTTGCTCCCTGGATGTCTTCATTTCAGCTCCAGATCTGTCAAATCTTAAACTAGAAATGCTCTAGGTATTCTACCTGTTTTACATTACAAACTTTCCTCAGGGTTGGCTCATGGTTGGGGGGGGGGGGGGGGGTAGGTTCCCACCTTTCCTGGGGTATGGCACACAGCCCAACACAGCAGACTGCTGCCATCTTGAATCTCCAAATGGGTGACTCTTAACTGCTCTCAGGGCAATGAGGAACAGGCCATAATCGGTGGCCTTTCCAGCGATAACCACATTCCATGAAAGAATAAAGATTATTAAAGAATACAGGGCATCAAAGCAATGGACTTCATTTGAATCCATTTTCGTCAGAGGATGCTGAGCAGTCAGATTGGGCTAACATGGGAACTGGGGGAGGTCACTCTCCCACTCCAGAGTCTTCTGCCAATCAATTAGATTATCGTCCATCTGTACCTTAATTCAATCTAGCCAGCTCGGTTCTGTGAATCTCAAAAACCATGCTCAATAACATTTGGAATATGCAATCATGCCAGAAAATTCAGGAGAGGGCTTGAGTTTGATTTTGAGAAAGGAACAGATTTCGCCTCAATTTTTTGGATGAGAAATGCCTTAGCTCGAACACTGAAGAACGGCCAAGAATATTTTGGCCATTTTGTGGTTTTCGATGAACTCAGCATCTAGTATGGACAGCCAAGTGGCAGGCATGACTGAAACCTCACTCAAGTAGCTCAGGAAATTCAAAATAGCTTCTCAGGATGAAAAGGAATGTAAACATTGATCCCTTCTACCAGATGCTGTTTCTTTCATTCAGCACATAATTAAGGTTAAAGGTTATTTGCTCTTGGCTCACATTACTAAAGGTACAAACAGAGGATGCACTAAAGCCCACTGACCAACTCACCATGCCAGCTCTTACCTACCTTTCAGGATAAGGAGGAAGGGCTGAAAGTGGCGGAAAACTGAAATAAAAGCACAACATGCTGGCAATGCAATGCAGTTCATTGAATCATACTTCATGAATGAGAGGTCCACCATTCAAAACAGAGACGCTGAAGTGACCAGGGAGGCATTGGCCTAGCGGCATTAATGCTGGGCTGCTAACCTAGAGACCCAGGTAATGTTCAGGAAGTGTGGCTTCAAATTTCACCGTAGCAGAGAGTGGAATTTGAATTCAATAAATATCTAGACTTAAGAGACTGGCGATGATCATGAATTGATGGTTGGAAAAACTCAGTGTGTTCATTAATGCCTTTTAGGGAAGGAAACTATTATCCTTACCTGGTTTGGCTAACATGTGACTCCAGACCCACAGCAATGTGGGTGACTCCAACACCTGTTGTGAAACTTGAAAGGGTTCAGAAAAGATAAACAAGGATGTTGCCAGGGTTGGAGGATTAGACAGAGATTTACTAGGCTAGGTCGGTTTTCCCTGGAGCGTTGGAGGCTGAGGGGATGACTTCATAGAGGTTTATAATATCATAAGGGGCATGGATAGGATAAGTAGACAAAGTCTCTTCTCTGGGGTGTGGAAGTCCAGAACTAGAGGGCGTAGGTTTAGGGTGAGAGGAGAAAGATATAAAAGTGACCTGAGGGGCAACTTTTTCACGCAGAGGTTGGTATGTGTATGGAATGGGCTGCCAGAGGAAGTGATGGAGGCTGGTACAATTGCAACATTTAAAAGGCATAGGAAGGGTTTGGAGGAATATGGGCCAGGTGCTGGCAGGTGAGACTAGATTGGGTTGGGATATCTGGTTGGCATTGACTGTTGGACTGAAGGGTCTGTTTTCATGCTGTACATCTCTATGACTCTTAACTGCCGGATGGGAAATAAATGTTGGCCCAGCCAACGATGCCCTCATCCTGTGAATGAATAAAAACAAGATTTTTTTTCTGTCAGAGGGTTATGAATCTTTAACCATGCAGGACTGTAGAGGCTGGATCATTAAGAAATATTAAAGGCTGAAATCGATAGAATTTTGATCAATAAATGAATCATGGAATATGAGTAAAAGGCAGAAAGTGGGAGTTGAGGATTATCAATCAGGTCAAGCGTGATCTCACTGAACAGCAGAGAAGGTTCAATGGGCTGAATGGCCTACCTCAGCTCTGACATCTTAAGGTGTTATGAAGGAAGTCATCATATCCTTGCCAGTTGTTTTGAAGATTATTCCCATATTCCGGTCTTTTTCCACAGCCTGGAAAATATTGCATTGTTCAACGAGTTGTTGTTGTGATGGAATCCGCTCGGGCTTTCAAGCAGCAGAGTCCAGGTCTGAGCAATCCTGTTCTTTCAGTATCCGCTGAGGGTAATAGGAGGCTGGTGCAATAGATCCATCTGCACAATGTCTGAATGCACATCTCTTACCAAAAACCTTGCAAGGCTGACAAAGTATCTGCACCCCAAGTGCGAGCTCTTCTCTAAGATCAATGGACCTACTCTGGATCTCCAACGTTTTCTCTTCTGACCCAATCGCTTTTGAGATATTTAGTGTCAACGTCTAATAGTTATGTCATTCACCGATGTGAAGAAAATCGTACGAAATATTTCAATGGTTCGTTACGGACCAGGCCAGACCCCTCAAAACATTTCAAGAAGGTAGCCCAGACCCTGACTTTGCAAGTTATTTTAAGCAGGTGTAAAGTGGATATTCAAGGAGAGATGCAGCTGGTCAAACCGCTTAGTTTTAACCAAAACAGAATTTATTTCCAAGATTACTGAATGAAACACAAACAGAAAACTTAATACTGAATAATTTAACTTTTCCGAAAACCCAACAGCTTATCGTAACTTAATGATGCTGTTCCAAATGCTTGCAATAATCCCCACAAACACCCCTTGGCACCAAAAGATAAAATTAAAGACAAGGTCTTACAGGAGAGATGTCAACGAGAGAGAGTATCAACCTGGACCTGATTCTTGAGTCCAGCAGCTTTTTCCACACTACTGCTAAAATCCAAACCAAGCCAGAGAAAAGCCGAGGTGAAAGAATTGCTCGCTCCCTTTTCATTGTATAAGTGTTTTCCATTTAAACCTTGAAAGCCTTCTGTCTAAGACAGTATCTGTTAGTTATAATCAAATTGGCCCTAAAACTCTTTGACTCCAGACTTTTCAGTGTCTGTGTCATTTACAAACTCTCTGAGAAAAAAAAAACGAAGGGCATCATAACCTGTTAAAGGAAAAGCTACGTCACAGATTTGAACTTATTTTCTGGTTAAAATTAAACTATAACCCACACAGCTAGCTTGCAGGAAAATATGAATTTCATTTATATCCATAACCCAATGTTTAAAAAATGTTTAAAGCACATGCATTTTTTAAGAAAGCAAGTGAACACTATAAGTCACAGCTGTAAAAGTCCACCCGTCATGTGAGATGACTCAATTTTTCTGGTCCCAAGAACTAGTTTTTTTTTGCTTAAATGTGGTGTAAAAGTTATGTCCCTGCTTCCTGCATACTTTCCGGGCACAATATAATGTATCCGCATTTGTAGCTCAATTATCCACCTCACAAATGGATGGGGGGGAGGCTGCAGATGGACCTGGACAGGCTCAGAGAGTGGGCAAAGAATTGGTCAATGGAATATTATGTGGGAAAGTGTGAGATTATGCACTTTGGTAGGAAGAATAGAGGCATGAACTATTTTCTAAGTGGGGAAAAGGCTTCAGAAATCTGAAGCACAAGGGCACTTACGAGTCCAGGCTCAGCGTCCTCTGAAGGTTAGCTTGTAGGTTCAGTTGGCAATTAGGATGGCAAATGCAATGTTAGCATTCATTTCAAGAGGGCTAGAATACTAGAGCAGAGATGTACTGCTAAGCTCAGGTCGGTTTGTATTCAGAGTATTGTAAGCAGTTTACATCCTGTGTCTAAGGAAACATGTGCTGGCCTTGGAGGTGACCCAGAGGAAGTTTACAAGAATAATCCTGGGATGAAGGGCTTGTCATATGAGGAGTGCTTGAGGATTGAGACAGAGACAGATGAATTATTTTATGAGTAAAGGCGTCAAGGATTATAGGAGGAAGACAGGAGAATGGGATTGAGAAACATATTAGCTGTGATCGAATGGTGGAGCTGATTCAGTGGGTCAAATGGCCTAATTCTGTTTCTGTACTTTATGGTCTTATGACCAGACGCAAGAGATCAAACAATGATGGGTCGGGCTTTGCGATGGAGTTAATAACATTTTGAAATGGCGATCACACACACACACACAGATGGTCCACTTTTATACTCAACATGCAAATTGACTCCTGCTTTTGGATGGAATTTTCAAGGCTTCAGAAGTTGAATTGTAAACTGACGTCTAGGGTAAACAGAGACTGAAGTAAACACTGACTGCTTTTCCCTTGGCATTGCTGATTTATATTGTGGAGTTTACAATTTTGTCTTCCTCTGTTTTATTAGACTGTAGTGGGCACTGGTAATTAGTGTTCTACAGTTCACAACCAGATAATGACCCCTCCACAGAAGGATTAATGGTTATGATGAACTATTAATGTTTACTGAATGTCAATAACTCAACAGTGGAAAATTAAGCTGTTAGCACATCTTACAGCATTCTGTTTTCCCTGTGGTGATTTTTCCTTAATTCTATTTTTCAGTAGCATGAGAGCTTTTTCAGTGTGGTAAGCGAAAACAGACAACAAAGACCAGCCTCATCTGACACTTTTGTCCTGATTTTCACTTCCACAATCTTGAAATTTACACTCAAGCCTAAAATCAGAATTTACCACCCCCATTCTGTCCAGCCCAAGGTCAAAACACTACAGGTCCTCAGCCATCTCTTCTGCAGCTCAAGGAAGCTCTAGGAATCTTGATGCTCCCCCAGGAACCATGGTGGTTCCCTGGTGCTAAGTTCCTGCTGGTCCAGATGACCTAAAGGATTGTCGTGGACACTTGTGAATGATAAGCACTATAAAGAATCTCAATAATTGATCCATGCCAAATCTCCTACTGGGGGACCTGTATTGTATACGGTTCCAAAATTATTCCCTGTCTGTTCTTGCAAAGTTCTTTGCGGGAATTTCCTGTGCAAATGCAGTACAGTTTATCGGGATGAAAAATATGAGCGATGAACAGGTAGCTACACAAAAAGAAATTACAAATACCCACCATTTTATTATAGACAGGTAGGAGTTGAGCATTCACCTGCTTCCCCATTGCTTGAGATGATATTGACTTCACCCAGGGGCTGTAAACAAAAGATAGTCAGCAATAAATCCTATAAAGAGCTCAGGAGAAGTTAGAATATGTTGAAAATGTGGTGCGATTAAGGTGACATTAGATATGCACAAGATGGAGAAAAGAAAAGAAGAATTTGGGTGGCATGGTGGCTCAGTGGTTAGCACAACTGCCTCACAGTGCTAGGGGCCTGGGTTCAATTCCAGCCTTGGGTGACTGTCTGTGTGGAGTTTGCACATTCTCCCTGTGTCTGTGCAGGTTTTCTCCCACAGTCCAAAGATGTGCAGGTTAGGTGAATTGCCCACGCTAAATTGCCCATAGTGTTCAGGGATGTATGGGCTAGGTGCATTAGTCAGGGGTAAATGTAGAGTAATAGTGTAGGGGAATGGGTCTGGGTGGGTTACTCTTCAAAGGGTCGGCATGGACTTGTTAGGCCAAAACTGATCCGTTTCTACTCTGTAGGCATTCTATGATTGTTGATGTGCTCATCCAGACAGACATTGGGCTCAATGGCTTGCCTCTTTGCTGCAAATTCTATTTAATTCAAATCCCTCCAAGGTTCATCTTTCCCTACTTCTCAGTTCTCCTTCAGTATTCCCAAATATGTGAAGCCCAATGATTAAGGAGAGAGAACTGTTAGGAACTGAAGTCTAACTTAGCAGAAAGAGACTGTATGTATCCAGTAAATTGAGGGATCTTGCAGAAAGTCCCAAGGACTCCAATGGCATTACTTTGGGAGACAAAAGAGATTTGGAACCAGAACGCAGCAGATTGTGGCATCAGCAGAAAGGGCGAAAAGAAACATTGAAGTGAGCAACAGAAGTGAAGTTCACCGTCAAGAAGAAAAGAGAATTCTATTTCGAAGATGTACCTGGATGTCAGGGACATTGCGGGTGGAGCAAAAATTTGGAGACTTCGATTCCTGCCTCGCACGACTATCTGTGTGGAGTTTGCACATTCTCCCCGTGACTGCATGAGCTTCCTGTGGGTGCTCTGGATTCCTCCCACAATCCAAAGATGTGCAGGTCAGGTAAATTGGCCACACTAGATTGCCCATAGTGTTCAGGGATGTGTAGGCTAGGTGCATTAGTCAGGGATAAATGTAGAGTAATAGAGTGGGGGAATGGGTCTGGGTGGGTTAGTCTTCAGAGCGTTGTTGTGGACTTGTTGGGCCAGACTGTTTCTGCACTGTAGGGCTTCTATGGTGACGATACAGCACTGTATGAAGAGGTGTGATGGACATTTAACACTTACGTCAGTGTTTGTCGAAATTGAACTACTGAATGGCCAAAGTTTAAAGGTAGAAAATAAAGGTCAGGGGTCAACATGAATTCCTTTATTCTCTAGCAGAGAATTGCATTTAATGAAGAGTTGATGAATGGAGCTTCATTAATGAAACAGCCAAAGATATTTGATCCTTGGATCAGAACCTGAAGGCTCAGTCAGGAGGATTTAAGATGTTTCCTTTTGTGCAAAGGTAATTTTCATTCAGAGTTTTATTGAAAAGATCCATGTGAGTTTCATAGAACCCCTACAGTGTGGAAGCAAGCCATTCGTCTGTGTGGAGTTTGCACATTCTCCCCGTGTCTGCATGAGTTTCCTGTGGGTGCTCTGGTTTCCTCCCACAATCCAAAGATGTGCAGGTCAGGTAAATTGGCCACACTAGATTGCCCCATAGTGTTCAGGGATGTGTAGGCTAGGTGCATTAGTCAGGGATAAATGTAGAGTAATAGGGTGGGGGAATGGGTCTGGGTGGGTTAGTCTTCAGAACGTTGTTGTGGACTTGTTGGGCCAGACTGTTTCTGCACTGTAGGGCTTCCATGGTGACGATACAGCACTGTATGAAGAGGTGTGATGGACATTTAACACTTATGTCAGTGTTTGTCGAAATTGAACTACTGAATGGCCAAAGTTTAAAGGTAGAAAATAAAGGTCAGGGGTCAACATGAATTCCTTTATTCTCTAGCAGAGAATTGCATTTAATGAAGAGTTGATGAATGGAGCTTCATTAATGAAACAGCCAAAGATATTTGATCCTTGGATCAGAACCTGAAGGCTCAGTCAGGAGGATTTAAGATGTTTCCTTTTGTGCAAAGGTAATTTTCATTCAGAGTTTTATTGAAAAGATCCATGTGAGTTTCATAGAACCCCTACAGTGTGGAAGCAAGCCATTCGGTCTATCGAGTCCACACTGACCCTCTGAACAGCTTCCCACCCAGACCCACCCCCTACCCTATCCCTGTGACCCTGCATTTCCACTGGCTAATCCCCTAGCCTGTACATCCCTGGACACTATGGGGCAATTTAGCATGGCCAATCCAACTAACCTGTGCATCTTTGGACTGTGGGAGGAAACTGGAGCACCTGGGGGAAATCCACGCAGACATGGGGGGAATGTACAACCTTCACGCAGTCACCTGAGGCTGGGATCGGACCCAGGTCTTTGGTGCTGTGAAGCAGCAGTGCTAACCACTGTGCTGCCCTAAAATTGAAATTTTAAAAGCAAGGATGCTTATAGTTCATCCCCGCACCCATCTTCTTGATTACAAATCGACTCACTGGAACAGTCACTATTTTTCCAAACTCACTAACATTAAAAAAAAAGCTTCTCTTGGCAAAATGGCGGCGATTCTGTAGAACTGCTGTGGACTGCTCTGCCCAACAGACAAGGCATGCTGGTGTTTTTTGCCATCCCTGGCCAATGTATGTGGAGGAATTATTAATTTAAAACCTTACAGAACACATATTTGGGAGTGGGGAGGATGCCAAAGGAAAAGGAGCAGGCAAATAGCAGCAGGGAGGACACTCCCTTGCAGCACCTACAACACCAGAGACTGCAGCCAACAGCAGCCTCTCCTGAACCCCCCAGGGACCTGACAGACTCGCAGGAATTGGCTGCGGAAATGGAGAAACTTACCTTGAAAGTTGCGGCTGCGATTGAGGAAATCCGTGGGGAGATTCGTGCCCAGGTCCAACCTATCGCATCCATGCTGCAGAAGCATGAGCAGGAGATCAAAGGCCTCGGGGAGAGGGTAGAGGAGGTGGAGGGTCGAAATAAGGCCTCGGAAGCTGCGATGGAGTCCTCATCCAGTCAGATCCAGGTGCTGGAGCGAGAGGTGTGGGCTTTGCGAAACCATATTGACGACCTCGACAATTGAGGTCGGAGGATAAATCTCCGAATTGTCGGGCTCCCTGAAGGTGAAGGTGAGCAGCCAGTCATAGAAACTTCCAGATCCCTGGGAAAAGATCCACAGGCGCTGCTGTATAAGGGGTCAAAAATCATGTTTTTCCAGGATTTTTCAGCAGCTGTAATCCCAAAGAGGAAGTCCTTCGATGAAGTTAAAAAGAGGCTGAGGAACCTGGGCATCCAGTACTCCATGAGATACCCCGCAGTACTTCGTTTCAGCTACCAGGACTCAGTTTATACATTTGACTCGGCGAATAAGGCTAAAAACTTTGTGGACACTTTAAAATAGACAGATTGGCCCGAAGAATATGGTTAATGTTTGTGCTCTTTTCTATCTTTCCCCATGTTTTCCTTTTTTTTTATTCCTTTCTTTCTCCCTAATAATTTCCTTTTTGGAAAGTGGGAGAGAAATCTTTGGAATAAGTTGTTCCTTTTTTTAATAACTGGATTTTCTGATGGGAAATTTTGTAGATGTTCTTTGCTGCCTCTCTCCCTTTGTTTTTTGTTTGTTCTGCTTCTCTTTTAGTCACAAGTTGGGTTGTCATGAAGCCAGGGATGGGTGGAGGGCTCATCCTGACGTTGTCTTTTTTTCTGTTGATTTAAGGATCATCTCCTTGTTTATTTCTGGCCTAAGGCTGGGGCACAGTCCAGGTTTGAAGGAGCTGTGAAGAATTGGATGGGTAGGGCGAGTGCCCCCTATGGGCAGGGAGAAGAGTCTTCCATTCAAGGTTCTATAGTTGGTTTTCTTTGTAGTTTTTTGGTAGTAATAGTTGTTTCTAGTTATGATAGAGTAGTTTTTGTATATATAGTTTTTCGATGCTATGAGTCTTTATTTACTTATGCTCAGTGCTTTGTAAGCAGGGTTCTCCCTCCAGGGGGTTCAAGGATGTCTGAAAGGGGATATGGCTAAGTGTCTTGTTAAATGGTGCACCTGGAACATTAAGGGAAGTCATTCGCCTGTTAAAAGGAAAAAGTTGTTTTCTAGCCTTAAGAGGGAAAGGGTTGATATTGCTTTGTTGCAGGAAACCTATCTTGATGATGGGGAACATCTGAAATTACAACAGGGGGGTTACGACCAGGTGTTCTTTTCATCCTTTACTACTAAAAGTAAGGGAGTGGCGGTATTTATCCAGAAAAACCTTCCGTTCACATTATTAGAGCAGGTGAAAGATGAGCAGGGATGGTTTGTGATACTTAAAGCCCTGACACATGAGGAGGAATATGGCATTTTAAATGTCTACTGTCCTCTGGCACATCCCCTCAAATTTTTGATTTGGGCTTTCTGTTAGTTGAGTGCTTTTGGAACACGGCACATTATTATAGGGGGGTATTTTAATTGTCTTTTGGATCAGACAGTAGACAGGATGCCTTCTGGGCCCCCAACTATTGCTTCACAGGCCAAGCAGATGGTTGACTTATGCGAGGAGTTGGGACTGGTGGATATTTGGAGAGGTCTTCACCCTACTGGCAGGGACTTTACCTTTTTTTCAAACCCACATAAATGTCACACGAGGATTGACCTCTTTCTGGCTCCCTCAGCCCTTCTGGCTTCGATTATGAGTTATAAAATTGGGAATATAACTATCTCTGATCACGCAGCAGTATATTTGGAGGTTAAGGCCAAGAGTGAAGGGCTAGGTTTGCGGCACTGGCGTTTGGACCCTTTTCTCCTTCAGGATTCCAAATTTGTGGAATACATTTTGAAGGAGTTTCAGGAATTCTTGACTATCAACTCAGGCATGGCTAGTAGTCCGTCCATGCTATGGGAGACTGCTAAGGCCTTTGCTAGGGGATTAGCTATTTCCTATTCGGCTAGCTGGAAACGACAGAAGGAGGAACAGCAGCGTCTATTTGAGACGCGGTTGAAAGCCGCCGAGGCAGCACATTATGCGCGGCCTTCGGTGACTAAGCTACAGTGGATCACGGCCCTTCGGGCTGCCTTCAACCAACTTCCTGGTGAGTTTTATAAGGAGTTGAAAGGGATTCTGTCAGGGCTGATGTTGGAGATGTACAATCACTCCTATATGCATGAATGCCTACCGCCATCTTTGAGAGATGCTAATATTTCATTAATTCTTAAGAAGGGGAAAGTTCCTGAGGAACATACAGGCCCATCTCTCTATTAAATTCAGATTTCAAGATTCTGTCCAAGATCCTGGCGCTGAGATTGGAAAGGGTGTTGCCCCATATTATTAAAGAGGACCAGACAGGCTTTATAAAGGGCCCTAGGTCCTCTAATAATATTAGAAGGTTGCTGAATGTGGTTCAAGTTTGTCAGCAACGATCGATTCAGGGGTTGGTGATTTCCTTAGATGCAGAGAAAGCATTTGACCGGGTGGAATGGCCGTATCTTTTTTATGTCTTAGAACAGTTCGGGTTGGGTGGAGTCATTGCTAGGTGGGTGGAGGTTTTATATCACCACCCTCTGGCAGCGGTCATCGCCAATGAGGTGAAGTTTGTGAATTTTACGATTGGTAGGGGTAGTCGGCAAGGCTGCCCCCTCTCACCGTTGTTGTTTACGTTGGTGATAGAGCAGCTGGCAGAGGCCATTCGTCAGAACGTCCACATAACCACTCCAGAAGTGGGATCGAGGGCAAACAAGATTACACTGTACGCAGATGATGTCCTTCTGTTTTTATTGAACCCAACACCTCCGTACCCCATTTGATACAATGTATCAATTAATTTGGGGCTATTTCAGGATATAAGATCAACTTTTCAAAATCGGAGGCTGTGCCTTTGGGGAACCTTAAGGATGTGCCAGAAGTTGAAGGTGGCTCTAAGTTCCCTTTAAAGTGGTCACGGGCAGGGTTTTGGTACCTAGGCATTTTTATAACCCCCAGGTTTGATGTTATTTCGGACTAACTTAGCTCACTTGCTTGACAATACTAAGCGGGATCTCCAGAGATGGGAGGCTCTTCCAACTTCATGGCTGGGCCGAATATCTCTCATTAAGTTGAATGTTCTTCCTCGTTTGCTTTATCCCATGTATATGCTCCCTATAATGTTTCCCAGGTCAATGCTGTGGAAGCTTATGGGGTGGATTTGGTTCCTTCGTCTGGCATCGTGGGCGGCCCCTCATCAAACTTACTAAATTGCAGTTGCCTCAAGGAGGGGGAGGAGTTGATTTCCCAGACATCAGAAGGTATCAATTGAGTTCCCTGCTGTCCTTTGTCTGCGATTGGATAGGTAACGATCCAAACGCAATGTGGCTGGATATTGAGGCCTCCCAAGCAAAGTGCCCTCTTATTAACCTGTTGTTCAGGGATGAGGACAGTTATGGACCACTGCTGGAACCCCATTGTCATTAGTACAGTCAAGGCATGGAGGGCGATGCGTCAGAGTGAGGGTTGTTTATCCAAGACGTCGCCACTTATTCCTATAGTTGGCATACCAGGGTTCCAACCAGGGATAATGGACTCAGGGTTCAAACTATGAGCAGCGAGAGGAGTTTCTAGTTTAGGAGACTTGTTTGAGGGGGAGGTTATGATGTCTTTTGAGCAACTAAGCTACAAATACCGGCTGCCCAGCAAAGATGTTTTCCATTTTTTTCAGGTTAGGGATTTCATCCAGAAGAAGACTATGCTTCTCACTAAGCCCTATAAGCCCGATACAGAGAGGTTGTTGCTACGCCCCACAAGCACCCTTTCAGTTAGTGCTCTCTATCGCCTGCTGGGTGGCAGGGCCTGGCAGGATATTAACCAGTTATGTGAGGTCTGGGAGCAAGAGTTGGGAGTGGAGATCTCTTCTGAAACATGGGAGAACATATGGGAGAATACTCGAAAGATCTCAATCTGTAATAGGACATGCACTACGCAGTTAAAAGTTCTGCACAGGGCTCATCTGGCACCAGACCGTCTGGCGAAGTTTAAAAAAAGGGGAATCTTCAGTGTGCCCCAAATGTAAAATAAGTGTAGGTACTCTTACCCATTGCTTTTGGACTTGCCACAGGCCCAGTGTTTATTGGAGCGCGTGGTGGGAGATAAGGAGGGTATTGAGAACTGAAGTCAAAGTAGTCCCGATATCTCTCCACTTATGTCTACCGAATTTACCATCTTTAGACGGACATGGGAAGAAACTTTTTAAATATTCTTGCATGCTGTGCATGGAAGAATATTCTGATGAATTGGGTGTCTGAGAACCTGCCGGGCTTGCTGGGATGGCAGAAATTCATTATGGAGCACATTTCCTTGGACCTTTTTACAAATGTGGTGCACAACACAACAGACCATTTTTATAAGACATGGCAGCCCTACCTGAGTTATTTGGATATAGATTTATCAGTTATCTTAACTAGGGTGTTTGTTTAACCAGGATAGTTAGATTTGTCAAGAACTGGGCCCTGGAGGGGGTCTCCTGAGTTAATGTGGGTATATACACAACGCTCCTGTTCCTCTGTTTGGGAGCTTTGCGCAGGGCATAGCTGGTCAGCATTCTGTGTTTTTTTTTACTTTTCTTTCTTTTTTTTTGGTGTTGCTTTGTTTTGTATTAGAGGGTAGGTTAATAGTTAGGAGACAATAGTTGTATTGTTTTTGTATTTGTTTTCTTTTTATTATACTGATATTTGTTATTGATTTATTTTTCAATAATTTTGTATGTTTGTAAAGTTAAAAGAAATTGCTAATAACTATATTTACAAAAAAAAGCTTCATTAAAATATAAAAACCTAAAATCAAAATTTGGCAAGTTGCAGTTCTGATGTCAATTTTTAGCTAAAATAAGACATAGAAGAAGTATTGGAATGAAAATAGGATGGGAATCAGATGATTATGTGGGTAGATAGGACAGTTTGGACCACAGGTTTTCAAATGGTAAAATAGCCAGGTTTTGTGTTACTGAATGATAAGACTGCATTGAAACAGGTACCTTCATTAACAAGACATAATAGTATACAAGTTTCTAACTGCTAGACTATATTGGAAATATTGGTGAGGGAGCACCATTTCATAATTGCAAAGCAAACACAAGAAACAATAATTAGCAAAATTCTGAAAGTGTATAGCATCTGTTTGAGGGATTATTTTAATATAAACTTTAATCAGAACTGATTAATGTCTTCAGTGGGGTTGGAAAATTGAATCTAGATTTCAGTTGGTGTTCAGAAATGCATTGCAATGTTTAAAAAAGACGCTCACACAACTTTGATCATCAGCATGTTTGAAGGGAAGATTTAATTATTTGCTCATCTCAGCGATATCAAGGACTGAAGAACTCTCAACTCATTGAAATGCCACAGATTACATTAGCACATTGTACCTAATTGCACAATCTCAAAGCAATAGTCACAAAAAACCCTCCATTTTAGAATTGCAACATTGCAGCGATAGTTTGTTCAAAATTATAATGGTTAATTCTCAATTGCCAAGAGCACAGTACATAATTGACAAAGTCAATGGTTGAAGCTTATACAGCTAAAATTAGTAACCCCTCACTTCCAGTGGTAAATATATAACTTTGATGATGTTCTTAGAAAGATCTGACTCTGTTGATCAACGGGTAGAGAAACAAAATTCTGCAAATAGTTTATTATTCTTTTCTGCAATTGCTTATTTTGGTTTCAAAACACATTATCCACTTTAGGTCTGATTAAAAAAAGAGAACAGAATATTTTCTAAACAGTGAAAAAGCCAGAAACAGGAGACCAGAATTCCAAAATGGTTTAGGAGTCCAGGTACATAAACTATTTTAGTGTCATAACTAGGTATTGGAAGTATTCAAACAGATCAATACCATGCAAGTCTGTAGACCTAGAGGCTTCGAAGACAAGGAGTAGAAATCATCTTAATGTGTACAATGCCATGGTTAGAGCATGAGTTGGAGATGGCGGTGTTGGACTGGAGTGGACAAAGTTAAAAATCACACAGCACCAGGTTATAGTCCAACAGGTTTATTTGGAAGCACCAGCTTTCAAAGCACTGCTCCTTCTTCAAGTGGTTCAACCACCTGTTGAAGAAACAGCAGTTCAAAAGCTAGTGCTTCGAAATTAAACCATTTGGACGATAACTTAGTGTTGTGTGATTTTTAACAATGGTTAGAGCAGACCTAGAGTGCTGGGAGCAGTTTCTGGAGTCAAAAACTGGGTGGCATGGTGGCTCAGTGGTTAGTACTGCTGCCTTACAGTGTCAGGGACCCAGGTTCAATTTCAGCCTCAGATAACTTCCTGCGTGGAGTTTGTACAGTCTCCCTGGAATGTGCTGCCTGGGAGGGTAGTTGAGGTGGGAAACCTTCTAGTACTGCTGCCTTACAGTGTCAGGGACCCAGGTTCAATTTCAGCCTCAGATAACTTCCTGCGTGGAGTTTGTACAGTCTCCCTGGGTCCAGCTTTCTTTTTGGCTTTCAATACAGAGGCAACAACTTCCTCTCTCAGTACAATCATCTGGCTTCTACTGTGACTTCATTTTAACTGGCCACAAGAGGACAGTCCCCAGGAGATATCCCATGAGTAAAACAGCCACTGCATTTCTGTCTGAAACATAGGGACCAGAGGGTCATATGTAAATAAAAAGCCAGTGTAAGTTAAATAAGGTAGTGCCTTTCCTCATAAAGACTGGTTGAAGTTTGGAACTCTCTTCACTAAAAGCAATCAATGTAAGGTCAATGTTTCTGAGCCAGATTTGACTGTAATTCATGTGACCTCTTATCCAGTCATTCCTCTGGTCTTTCCTCAAGTTTCAATCTTCATTGGTCATGGATATAGTCTGTTTCCCCACTGACACTGAGGGCTCATTGCCTTTGCTGTACTGCCATCAGCAAAATGAAGATGCATATCACAAAATGCCCACTCCAGAAAATCCTAGGCCAATATATTTTTTGTTAAAGTGATTTTTTCCCTAACAAATCTGGCAAGTTTCCTTTGATGCTGACTGTATAGGTACTGAGTAATGTGGCCCAGCAGGTTTCTAAGGAGCACACCAGACTGAGAGGGGACCTGATGGAGGTGTATAAGCTTAGGACGGGTGTGAACAGCTTGGATAGAAAGCAGCAGTTCCCCTGAGTCAAAGGGTCAGTAGCGAATTGGCATAATTTTAAGGTGAAATGCAGAAGAATTAGAGGGGATTTGAGGAACTATATTTTGACCTAGTGGGTTGTGAGAATCTGGAATGTGCTGCCTGGGAGGGTAGTTGAGGTGGGAAACCTTCCAACCTTTGAAGAGTGCTTGGATGAGCTCTTGTCATAATATTCAAGGGTCTGGGGCAAGTGCTGGAAAGTGGGACTAGTGTAAATTTAGATTCGTGTTGTCGGTGTTGGCTTGATGGGCTAAAAGACCTCTTCTGTACTGTATGATTTTCTACGAAAGGTATCTTCTTGATTAAGCAATGTTTTCTCAGCTTGTGTAGCATGACCATCTGTAGCTTATTCAATAACACTTACTGACTACTTCATCTTGTAAGTTAATGTAAATGCTTTGAAGAAATGAGCCAAAATTGCAGGGTGCATTGTGCAATGAACAACTGTCGTCCTGTCTTCTTTTAATGTTAATTTCAGGTCCTAGAAGGTTCAATAGTGTTTGTTGTCATGCGATTACATTAATACCTTTAAACTGCAGTTAGAGCCATGTACTGGAGTTCTGCGACCCTGTTTACAATTTTCCAAGTCAAAGCTAGCAACAAGGAATTTGAGAATGTTTCAGTAAAGAGGTACTCCTCGTTTCCTGATACAAACAAGGTACAAACTGCAAGGTGACCATTCAGCTAAGTGAAGTGGTGTGGGAGATTACATGTTAAACATTCTAAATCTGGAGGGTCGGGTAATCTTATAGAAATATTGAAAAGCTCCATCCGTGACTTTATCATCAAGAATTATACAAATCGCTCTTGTAAAAGAAAGAAAATTACTGAGAGCACTGGACATCTGAGATAAAAGTTACAAATACTCAGCAGGTCAGGCAGCACCAGGGGAGAGAGGAAAGTGAGTTACTGTTTCAGGCCACTCTAGTATCAGCACTGTGGAAAGGATAGCTATCATTTGGACAGGGTTAGAAATCACGTGGTGTTAATGATAGTTGGCCTCTAACCCTTCATTCCCGTAGCTGCAACTAAAGTGACATCCGCTCGCACAGCTGATGATGAAAAGCGAACATTAATTTACAAACATGGGAACGTATTGATAACGGAACATAAATATCAGCACCAAACTGTTCCCATGATGTTTGCCTTACTCCTGACCCTTCCACCAGGAATAGGAGCTGCCCCAGGGTCCGCAGCTGGCCCGGAGGCAGTCTGCCCCCTCATGGAGATGGATGGATTTCTAGTCTGGGGCATATAACCTCAGGGCCATTTGCAGCTAGAGGGCACAGACCTGTTGAGTGTACCCCCACCTTGGTTCAACCTCAGTGGGTCGAACTCCCAAGGGGCTGTGGGTGGGGTTGGAGGATCTAGAATCATAGAATCCCTACAGTGTGGAAGCAGGCCCTTCAGCTCAACAAGTCCTCACTGACCCTCCGTAGAGTAACCCAACCAGACCAATTCCTCCTACCCTTTTTTATATCTGGCTAATGCACCTAACCTATACACCCCTGAATACTATGGGCAATTTAGCATGGCCAACCCACCCAACTTACACATCTTTGGACTGTAGCAGGAAACCGGAGCACTCAGAGGAAACCCACGCAGACAGGGGGAGAGTGTGCAAACTCCACACAGACAATTGCCTGAGGCTGAACTGAACCTGGGCCCCTGGCGCTTTGAGGCAGCAATGCTAACCACTGACCACTGACCCACTATGCCACCGCAAGTCTGGACATGTCTGTAGGAGATACCTAGGGGGAGCGGGGTGGGGGGAGGGGGGAGGGTGGGGACAAGGTGTGGTAGCTAAATGGTTTCTCCTCTGGCCTGACCCTTTCTGTATGAGAAAATGGGCAGTGGAGGGGGGGAGGGCAGATGGGATAACCTCATCGTTGGCACTCAACATGATGGCTGCAGTGATGGAGCACAGGAGCAGGGGTCGGCATGGAAACCCAGCAGATCCTGAGAGTGCGAGACCCTGGCTGTTCATGTCAGTTGAGGAGAAAGTGAGGTCTGCAGATGCTGGAGATCAGAGCTGGAAATGTGTTGCTGGAAAAGCGCAGCAGGTCAGGCAGCATCCAGGGAACAGGAGAATCGACGTTTCGGGCATAAGCCCTTCTTCAGTTCATGTCAGTTGCCAAACTGCCCATTTGGCAGCCAGAGGCTTGCATTCCAGAAACAGCGTGGCACCATCAGCTGTTGGTGGTTGGCCCAGAGCCTTTGATAGACCTGCCTGCTCCTCCTGGGTCCACCTGTGCATTTATATGAAGTCATTAATGGCTGGCACCACACAGTGCCTGGGCCTGAGTAAGGTGCCACCTCTGTGGCACTCTTCCAAGCCCAGGGGACACTTCTTACCCCACCAGCTGTGAAGATATAGCAGTGACGCACTCACCAGAAGGTGAACCCTCCCCCCCCCCCCCCCCCCGGATTCTACTGTACAGAGAATACCCACCGTGGTTTTGGTATCTGAGCTGGTGGAGGGTGCAGGAGGCAGTCTTGCCCCTCCATCCATTGAAGGCCCTCAGAGGTGGAGAAATAGACGGGGTCATGTGCGGCTGCTTTCTCCAAAGTGGAGATGGTGCAGACGCCAATGGTCCCTGCTGGAGACGAGAAAGACGGTGAGCTATGAATTAGAGGCAGACACTTGGGCATGTGATGGTTACACTCACTGTGCCAGGAATGGGAGTGCAGGGCAGGACCTGACAACAAATTTTATTTGGTTGCCATGATATGGAGGTCTCAGCATCATCACATGAGCAATCAGAGCCCCCACCTGCTTAGCCAATGATTCTCTTCACACAGGGGATGGATATTGGGCACCCAAGACTATAAGACATAGGAGCAGAAATTAGGCCATTCAGCCCATCGAGCCTGCTCCACCATTCAATCAAGGCTAATAAGTTTCTCAAGCCCATTCTCCTGCTTACTCCCCGTAACCCTTGATCCCCTTAACAATCAAGGAGCTATCTATCTCCATCTTAAATATACCCAACCTCCCGGTGCAGCTGTCCCTGCCCTGCTGTGGAGATTATCTCCTGGGATGAGGGATTGAATGAGATGAAAAAGACTGGTTCAACTGCTAGAGGTAGGGGAAAGGGGGTGAGGTGTCCTAAGCGAGTGAATAGACAGTGCAAAGGGCCATGCAGGGTTAGCAATATGTGGGAAGTGATGGTGGGTAAGATTGAGTGAGGTAAGACGCAACAGCGAGAGGTGTAGAGTTGGAAATTTGATGGTAGTGTATGTCGTGGTGGATATTTCTGACTTCAGGCTCCTCAATTCGTGGGACGGCCCAGTACTGAAAGGTGTCTAATCCAGTTGGACTTCCATTGGTTCTTCAACCTGCAGTGTTATGTATCACTGTCAGAATATGAATATACCATATATACTCAGGATTTGGAGGTGCCAGTGTTGGACTGGGGGGGACAAAGTTAAAATTAACACTAAACCAGGTTATCGTACAACAGGTTTACTTGGAGGCACTAGCTTTTGGAGCGCTGCGCCTTCATGACGACCACCTGATAATGTATTGTTCCAAAATCTCCAAAAGAAAGAATCATTAAATAATTTTTACAATACTCCGGCTAGGCCTCAACTGGGGTGTTAACCCCAACTTCATTGACACTTTTGGCTGGAGAGGAGATTTGTGAGAATGGTATCAGGCACATAATGCTTTGACGTTTGTGCCACATATAGACAGGGTGTTTGAAAAGGCGCTGAGCACACTTGCCTTCACTGCTCAGTCCTTTGCGTATAGGAGTTGGTAAGTCATGTTGAGGTTGTACAGGACATTAGTGAGGCCCCTTCTGGAATACTGTGTCCAGTTCTGATCGCCCTGTTATAGGAAGGATATTATTAAGATTAGATTCCCTACAGTGTGGAAACAGGCCCTTCAGCCTAACAAGTCCACACCGACCCTCCAAAGAGCAATCCACCAAGACCCATTCCCCTCTGACTAATGCACCTAAC
>NC_057718.1:90284932-90291647 GCF_004010195.1 Chiloscyllium plagiosum
GCCTATCACCCTCACCTTAACCTCCTTCCACCTATTGCATTTCCAACACCCCTCCCCCAAGTCCCTCCTCCCTACCTTTTATCTTAGCCTGCTTAGCACACCTTCCTCATTCCTGAAGAAGGGCTTATCCCCGAAACGTCGATTCTTCGGCTCCTTGGATGCTGCCTGACCTGCTGCGCTTTTCCAGTAACACATTTTTCAGCTCAGTCTCAGTCTATGTTTGGATAGTTTAAAATCCCTTGCCATAACACAACTTCCAACTTTTAGTTATGTATTTGCTTCTAATTTAGTTCTAGACTCTGTATAATAGAATTACTTGTGATTTAAAGCAGATGGATTTAGCTTCCTGTCATTCACTTGTGTTGAATTTACCTTTATAATTCACTTTATTTTCATATCTCATTAATTCCTATCTGTTATTTATGCACAGCATATTTGTATTTCATGCAGCTTGAACCCTTCAATGTTAATATTCTCTACATATTAGCTTTATTCACCCAGATTGACTGAGCAACTGACTATTAGTTGACTTACATATTCCAATTGATTTAACTTGTCCACACACTTTTTCTCTCTGCACCTCTGCAGCTGAGTTCATTCGCAAGAAAAATTCACTCCTGTCAATTAACTCTCACAGTTTAACAAAGATCAAAGACAATTTTAGATTACTTACAGTGTGGAAACAGGCCCTTCGGCACAACAAGACCACACCGACCAGACCCATTCCCCTACATTTAACACCAAGGGCAATTTAGCATGGCCAATTCACCTGACCTGCACATTTTTGGACTGTGGGAGGAAACCGGAGCACCCGGAGGAATCCCACGCAGACACGGGGAGAATGTGCAAACTCCACACAGTCAGTGGCCTGAGCCAGGAATTGAACCTGGGTCTTTGGCGCTGTGAGGCACCAGTGCTATCCACTGAGCCACCGTGCTGCCCACAGCTTACAGCCCAGGAATAGACCCTTCGGCCCTCCAAGCCTGTGCCGATCCAAATCCACTGTCTAAACCTGTTGCCCAATTCCGAAGCATCTGTATCCCTCTGCTCCCCACCTACTCATGCATCTGTCCAGGCTCACCTTAAATGAACCTACCGTGCCTATCTCTACTAACTCTGCTGGCAACACGTTCCAGGCACTTACCACCCTCTATGTAAAGTATTTTCCGTGTGTATCCCCCTTAAACTTTCCACCTTTCACCTTGAAAGTGTGACCTCTCGTTATTGAATCCCTCACCCTGGCAAAAAGCTTATCTCTACCCACCCTGTCTATACCTGTCATGATTTTGTAGACCTCAATCAGGTCCCCCTCCCCCATCTCCTTTTTTCCTAATGAAAACAGTCCTAACCTACTCAACCTCTCTTCATAGCTAGCACCTTCCATACCAGACAGCATCCTCGTAAGCCTTCTCTGCACCCTCTCCAAAGTGTCCACATCCTTTTGGTAATGTGGCGACCATAACTGTACACAGTATTCTAAATGCGGCCGACCCAAAGTTAGAGAAGAGAAACAGAAATACATAGTTCTATGTGGAAAGAGCAAAGGAGTAAACTGAACTAATGGCGAACTTTCTGATGAGCTTCTGCCCAAACACTAAACTAAACCTTACGTACTGAGCACTAAGGGTGGAACTATCCCAGTCTCTGGATGGCATGGCCATTGGCGAGTCAGTTGGGAAAATATGACGAGAATTGAAAACTGAACCTCTTGTTTTCAAGGAAACATTGGCTCATTGAGTCCACACTGACCCTTCAAAAAGCATCCCTCCCTACCTTATCCTTGCATTTTCCATGGCTAATCCACTTAAATTACACACCCCTGAACACTTTGGGCAATTGAGCATGAGCATGCACATTCGAAAACTGACCACCTGGAGGAAACCCATGCAGATACGGGGAGAACATGCAAACTCCGCACAGATAGTTGCCCGAAGGTGGGATCGAAACCGGGTCCCTGGCATTGTAAGACAGCAGTGCTAACCACTGATCTGCCAGTTCCTGGCATGAAAGTCAGAGTGGGAACCGGGTGAAACCAGCTCACTGCCCACTCCAACATATCTGGGCACACTCCATGGGCAGTGACCACCAGCAACAGCCTGTTGTCCTTGCCATCCCCCTCACACCCCTATCCTTGAAGGTTGGCATCAAGCATGCACCAGCACCACATGGCACATCTCTGACTCACTTACAATAGAGTTCACCACCTCAATACTGCACTTCATTGCAATGTTATTGTCAGGTGACTCAGGGCAGGCTACGATTTTGTATCAGAGCAGGGTGGCATCTTATTTCTCTGAGCTTACTCGCTCAGTGACCACTCAGTTTGCACTTTCTTGGATGCCACAGTATCTCTGCCTGGATATTTTGCACATTTCTATCTCATTCGGAACATTCAGCAACACATTCCTTTCTTTCCTTGTTTTTTTATGCACAAACACAAAGCCAGACAATGTATCATGGTGGTCTAAATGTCAATCTTAATGAGAAAGAAACCCTGTTAGAGGTCCTGTTAGAGGTCAGCGTGGAGTGGGCAAAGAGAGGGTTGGCATGGAGAAAAGAATCCAGAAATAAGTTATCCACCCAAACCTTGGATTTCCTGAACCATAAATATTTCAAAGGAATGATTGATTGGAAAAATGTTAAAGATTATATCAAACGAAAAGATAAAGCTAATAATGTGTGCAAGGACTGGTCCAAAGGTTGGACAGAAGTGTTTTTAAAAATGCAAAGAATGTCTGAAGCATGTCTGAAGAAGGAAAGTTGTAGTTTGAAGGAAAGCTAGCCAGAAATATCAAAACAGACAGCAGGAGTTACAGAAATATTTAAAGAAGAAAAATATTTTGAAGTTATCATTGGTTCTATTGAAAGTGAGACTGGAAAATTAATAATGGAAAATATGGAAAAGACAGATGAATTGAGAAGGTATTTTGCAGTAGTTTTCACTATGGAGGATACACGGAACATACCAGAAGCAGCGATAAATGGAAAGGAGACAGGAACTCTGGAAAATTACAAGCACGAGGGAAGTGGTACTGAGTAAATTACACTGATCTATTATGTTAGGATCTTTACTGAAGTTGCTAGTTGACACATTAGGTTTAATTTTCCAAACCTCCATTGATTCTGCAATGATCCCATTAAATTTGAAGATAGCGAATGCAATTCCTTTATGCAAAATAGGAGGTAGACAGAAAGCTAACAGGCCAGATGACAGACAGCTCAACCTCTGCCACAGAGAGAATGGCAGAAGCTATTATTAAAGAAGGTTTTAGTGGCAGTACTTGGATAAGTTAAAGGTATTCAGGCAGAGTCAACTTGGTTTTGTAAATGAAATCATTTTTGACTAACTTCTGGAGTTACTTAAGGAGGGAACATTCTGTGGATAAAGTGGAACTGGTGGGTGTATTGTACTTAGATTACCAGGAAATGTTTGATCAAAGGTTTATCGCAAAAAATAAAAGTTCAGGGTGTTCAGTGGTGGCATGGATATGGATGGAGGATTGGTTGGCTAACATACAGCATAGCACTAAGTCTTTTCTGACATATCTGAGCCTTTTCCAAGTTCGCAAGATGTAACAAGGGATGTGCCCCAAGGATCAGTTCTTGGTACTCAACTGCATTATTAAGAATTTATATCGATGACTGAGATGAAGGGATGGAAGTTTAAGGTTGCTAAATTTGCTGACACAAAGTTAGAGGGAAAGGTAAATTCAACTTACTGCCATCTAACCCATACCCCAGTGTGGTTTCAGAATGAGAACATTCAGCAGGGACATTATTGCGTTCCTACAGCTGCAAGAGAAATGGCCCGACTGAAAGAAACCACCATCTATTTATTACCTTCCTTGATTTCACTGAGGCAGACCTACATCCTCAACACACTCCTGTCTAGACAGGGGTGAGACCTGGACAATAACTGCTATACATGAGCAAGGGCTAAACAATTTCTACCTCCCCCATGTCAGGCACATCCTCACCATCTCTTGCCAGAGCAAGAGGTCAACTCAGATACCCCGATGCCTGGTCATTTTGTCAACATACGCTCATTGCTATGTTAACGATGTCTGTGCTATCTCAGCCACGTTCATTGGATGGATCACTGACCCAATCATTTTCGTTACTGTGAATTGGCCATGGGATCTCAACCTCCTGGGCATCTGTAGCTGTGCTGTGAGGCTACCTACAAGGGAAATTTGAAGAATTAAGAGATTGAGGCTGACAAATGGGAGGCAGTTTCTGCTGGCCATGACTTCCGGAGGTTAATTTTGTGGGACGAGCATTGGAAAGGTGAGCAGAAACAAAGACATCCAGCTAGTCAATAAGAGAGTTCATAGAAAGCAGAAGCTTCTGAATTGTGCACCTTCTCAGCCCGGTGTCTTTTTCTGCAGTAAATGTGACAGACACCGCCCTTCAGAGTTACACCATGCAATGCTTAAGTTAAAGTCATAGAACCCCTATAGTGTGGAAGCAGGCCATATGGTCCATTGAGACCATACTGACCCTCCGAAGAGCATTCCAACCAGACCCAATCCCTGTAACCCTGCATTCCCATGGCCAATCCACCTGGCCTGCACATCCCTGAACACTATGAGGCAATTGAGCATGGTCAATTCACCCTGACCTGCACAACTTTGGATTGTGGGAGGAAACTGAAGCACCCAGAGGAAACCCACGCAGACACGGGGAGAATGTGCAAACTCTGCCCAGACAGTTGCCTGAGGGTGGTATCAAACCCAGGTCCCTGGCACTGTGAGGCAGCAGTGCTAACCACCATGCTGCCCAAATAGACCAGCGTGATACAAACCATTGCCTAAAGAGGTGGAAGGCTGCCACAAACATTGTCACAGAACTAACTGGACTTCCCTCCAAGGCCCCAAGGGACACTTCCATATCCGCCACAAATTCACCTGCACCTCCACACACATCATCTATTGCATCCGCTACACCCGATGTGGCCTCCACTATATTGGGGAGACAGGCCGCCTATTTGCGGAACGTTTCAGAGAACACCTCTGGGACACCCGGACCATGGTTGGTCCGGGTGTCCCAGAGGTGTTCTCTGAAACATTCCGCAAGTAGGCGGCCTGTCTTCCACCTATCGCATTTCCAACGCCCCTCCCCCAAGTCCCTCCTCCCTACCTTTTATCTTAGCCTGCTGGACACACTTTCCTCATTCCTGAAGAAGGGCTCATGCCCGAAACGTCGATTCCCCTGTTCCTTGGATGCTGCCTGACCTGCTGCGCTTTTCCAGCAACACATTTTCATCACAGAACTAAGTCTAAACAACAGCTATGTCAAATACTAAAACTAAAATTGCATTTAAAACTAAAAGCTAAAACTAAGTACATACACAAGCATCAACTCTTAACACCAATACTAAATTCTTAACAAACTCTAAACAGTAACTCCTAAACTAACATAACCATGACACAAATAGGAGACACAGAAGTCTAACGATGCTAACCCAGCACAAAACAATGATGCAATGTGCAAGCTAAAAAGAAATTGGTCCTAATTTTAGGAACATCTCATCTCTGGAAAACTGTTTGAATGCCATATTTGTTCTGGAGGTCTGCCTCAAGATAGCTTTTCAGATTAAAGCTATTTTTAAAACTGCAGCTTGTGGATTGGCGAGAGGCTTGGAAATATTTCCAAACAGAGGTAATTATTTATGGAAGGAGGTTGTCTTTGGGAATGTAATCTCTTTCCCTGATAAAGAATTCTGTCAAACATGATAGCCGAACCAAAAGGATTAAGATTCTGTCTATTCTCCGAGGCTGCACAGGACAATAAATGCCTCTTTGAGCTCTCTGATCCCCTTCCAGATAATGCCGGGGTAAAATGCTCTTTGAGGCTTATCAGTTCACCAAAGGAACTCGTGTGATTAAACAACTGCTATTTTTGCCGGTCTTACATGTTGCAATCATAAAGTTGTCTTGTTGCTCTCCCCACCAACTTTAAAGATTTATTTTATTGCTGTGTCTGTTGTCAGCTTTGTTATAATTGAACTTATTTCTACATGAACTTCCAAAATATTTAAAATGTGTCTGCACCTTGACCTTGATTCCTCTTCACATCTTCCCCATTAATTTTCATTCTCTTCATACTCTCGTTACATTTTTTGCTTCATGCAGAGATGTGCTTCCACGGATGATAGCTATAATATCGGACCTTGCCTCAGTGGGCATTTTGCACAGTTGGGCCAGAGCAGTGATTCGTGGTTGGCTATTCTACAACTGAGACATCGCAAACAAGGCAAGTCAAGGTTTGTGCTCACACACAACTTATTTCCAACACACCCAAGCATCCTGTACACACCTAGGCATACAACACACTGACAGACAACATAATACATGCACACAGAATACATTATGATATCAAATATGTGATTTGTATATTTACTAAGATCTATATGGACTTCAGTAACGCGTTCGACAAGGTTCCCCATGGGAGACTGATTAGCAAGGTTAGATCTCACGGAATACAGGGAGAACTAGCCATTTGGATACAGAACTGGCTCAAAGGTAGAAGACAGAGGGTAGTGGTGGAGGGTTGTTTTTCAGACTGGAGCACCACAAGGATCGGTGCTGGGCCCTCTACTTTTTGTCAGTTACATAAATCATTTGGATGCGAGCATAAGAGGTACAGTTAGTAAGTTTGCAGGTGACACCAAAATTGGAGGTGTAGTGGACAGCGAAGAGGATCACCTCAGATT
>NC_057718.1:90291842-90331036 GCF_004010195.1 Chiloscyllium plagiosum
ATGTTGTGAAACTTGAAAGGGCTCAGAAAAGATTTACAAGGATGTTGCCAGGGTTGGAGGATTTGAGCTATAGGGAGAGGCTGAACAGGCTGGGGCTGATTTCCCTGGCCCGTCGGAGGCTGAGGGGTGACCTTATAGAGGTTTATCAAATCATGAGGGGCATGGATAGGGTAAATAGGTAAAGTCTTTTCCCTGGGGTTGGGGAGTCCAGAACTAGAGGGCATAGGTTTAGGGTGAGAGGGGAACTTCACGCAGAGGGTGGTACTTGTATGGAATGAGCTGCCAGAGGAAGTGGTGGAGGCTGGTATAATTTACAACATTTAAAAGGCATCTTGATGGGTATATTAATTTGGAAGGTTTTGGAGGGATATGGGCTGGGTGCTGGCAGATGGGGCTAGATTGGGTTGGGTTATCTGGTCGGCATGGACGGGTTGGACCGAAGGGTCTGTTTCCATGCTGTTCATTTCTATGACTCTATTTATTTTAGAGTTTGGAGTTTGGGCTAGTGGCATGTGAGTTTTGGCCTATGTGTCTGAAGGAGTAATAATTCACTCATCAGTCTATCTGGAACTATGATTTTAATCCAATTGGGAGTTGAATAATAATAATATGTGTTTGTTGGTTTATTTTTGTCAGAATTTCATGATTGGAACAAACATCGCAAAGTGTTAGCTTGCTTTTGGTTTACAAAATTCAAAAATTGCCTTTTTGCTTAGGAAAAACCATAGATAGGAAAGCTTTTGGGGGCAATTCACAGGAAACCTGGCTCAGATTAAATGTGTTTTCTCCAGGAGAACAGAGTTAGTTCAGAACAGTCATAATGTAGGTTACTTCATGGGAAATGTGTTAGTATGAAAATTCCAGAGCAAAAATGTTTGGTTACAACCATGATTAGGATCATTTGAAGCTATGAAAGTTTAAGCTTAGCTGTGTGGATACTCAAGAAAAAGAAACTATCAAACTCACAAGACTGGGAATTGAGAGAAACTGTTAAGGCAGAAGCACAGATGTAGTAGAGAAAGTAACTCTCACTTTGAGATTTGAGTACCGTACAGTAATAGAGTAGATAGAAGTTTGTTTTACAATGCGCTTTGAAATCTTTCAAATTGTGTTGCATGCAAGTAGTTTGGTTTGTTCTCTTTCATGTTTTCTTTTCTGTAATACACTTCTGTTTTATTGTGAAAAATAAATCTGCAGCATTGCTTGCTGAAATAAACCACCTTGTTACATGAAAAACAAATGTTCTGCACTCTTAGATCTGACTTATCAGACATCAGCTGGGATCATCCCAAAAAACACACACACAAAATACACAGTCGAATGGAGCATCACACCCAATGGTGCTTATGGTGGTTAAGGAGTATTTAACTGGCTGAGGGAATGGTAAAACATGCCTTCTTCTTTCCCACTTATAGCCTGATTAAGCATGAAGGCCCAAGATGGATTTTCTGCCCCACTGGCAATTGAAAGCTTCTGGTGGATAATTAATGGCCATTTAGGATCTCTTCCCACCGCCAATTGCATTAATTCAGCAGCGGGTTTGTCACGCAGGCAACACATAATAAGAAAACAGATATGGAGTTACTTGTGGGCTATTAGGGTGAGAGGTGAGGAAATACATCTTTCAAAGCTACTCAGATTGAGGAAGCTAGTGGGCGTGCCAAGTGCCACACCCCATCCTTACTGTGAACTCTCTGTTCCATGAACTACACTCTAAACCCATGTGACTCTTCTCCTGCCATTACTCAGCTGTGATCTGGGATCCAGAGGAATACCGGGCTTTCAGATGTTGTTGTACCAGTAGTAGCCACCACATTCCAGAGGCTCAACCCTTCATAGGGCTCCCAGCAGCTCTTGGCAGGCAGACAACCCCCCACTGCAGAGACCATACATTATGGGAAAGACCATACAACACCAGGTCACAGTCCAACAGGTTTATCTGGAAGTACTAGCTTTTGGAGCGCTGCTCCTTCATCAGGTGGAACTATGTTGAACTATGATCTGGTGTTGTGTGATTTTTAACTGTGCCCACCCCAGTCCAACACTGGCACCTCCGCATCAGGGAAAGGCTACTGTTCTCTAGTTGAGAAGGTGAGGACTGCAGATGCTGGAGATCAGAGTTGAGAGTGTGTTGCTGGAAAAGCACAGCAGGTCAGGCAGCATCCGAGGAGCAGGAGAATCAGGAGCAGGAATCTGATGAAGAGCTTATGCCCAAAACGTTGATTCTCCTGCTCCTCGGATGCTGCCTGAACTGCTGTGCTTTTCCAGCTCCACACTCTAGTTAATTACCTGAGTGATGCTTAATCGGACAGATCTTGTCTAAAAGAGGATGTGGGACCTCCTCGCCAGCTCTCCATCAAATGAGCAAGACTCCATCACTTCCTTTATATACAACACATGGGAGCTGCCAGTAGGTACTCATAGTGAAGTCAGAAAAACAATAGTGGGCAGTTGTGATGCCTTTAATTTCAATCCTAAACTGATTCCTGGAGGCATGAGGGAATGAATTGGGTGCCAAGTCAAGGAAGGAGATATTTGGAAGGTTGCTTGAGAAAGTTAGATCTTAAAGAAAGGAAGGGATGAGGAAAAGTTGAGAAAATAAACATCATATCTGAGGGCCTTATTCTTGAAGGCCATCTAGCATCAGTGGAACCATTATGGATTTCCCTCTCTCTGCAGCCCATGTGTCATCCCTTATAACACCTCGATTACAATAAATTCACTTTGACTCCAGGGCTTGAGCACACAACTCTAAGCTGGCACTCTGGTCTGTCACACTGTCGGAGGTTCTGTCTTTCAGAAGACGCCTTGAACCAAGGTTCCCATCAGCCTACTCAGGTGGATCGAAAAGATCCCATAACACTATACGAAAAATGAGAAGAATTATGTTTCTTTAATAGGGGATGCTTATGGAGTGATGATGTTACTGGGTGAGTAATGCAAATGAAAGATTCAGAGTTATGCGTTCAAATCTTACCATAGCAGCTCGAGGAATCCAAACTTAATTTTCGTGATAATCATGAAACTGTCAAATTGTTGTAAAACTTCATCTAATTCATTGACATCTTATCTGATCTGGCCTCCATCTGACTCCAGATTGACAGCAATGGACTTTATCTTCTCAAACGGCCGGACATCTTGTGTCAAACAGCTAGAAAAGGATCAAATGAGAATAAAACCAACCCAGGCCCCAGAAATTATTGAGGCATGCGCCAGCTGACTCGGCAAATTCCTGCTCACTAACATCTGGAACTTATGACAAAATTGGCAGAGCTTCGTGATGAGCTAGTCTTGCAACAACCTGACATAGTCAAACTCACTGAATCATACCTTGCAGCCCACATTCTAGATGCTTTCTCCATCCCTGGCTATGGTCCAGCCTACTGGTCGGACGAGTCTACCATAGGTGATGGCACAATTATAAACTGTATGGATGGAGTTGTCCTGGGAGTCCTTGACATCGACTCCAGACCCAATGATGTATCACAGCATCAGATCAATGTCAGGCCAATTCTGATTGTCCCATCTCTTGGCTGATAGACTAGTTCTCCTCCAACAGTGGAGTGGCACAGTGGCTCAGTAGGGGGGTGGCACAGTGGCTCAGTGGTTAGCACTGCTGCCTCACAGCACCAGGGAGTGGGGTTCAATTCCAGCTATGGGCGACTGTGTATGTGGAGATTGCACATTCTCCCCATGTCTGTGTGGGTTTCCTCTGAGTGCTCCGGTTTTCTCCCACAATCCAAAGATGTGCAGGTCACGGTGAATTGCCCATTTTGTTCATGGATGTGTATTAGTCAGGGGTAAATGTAGAGTAATGGGTCTGGGTGGGTTACTCTTCAGAGGGTCAGTGCGGACTGGTTGGGCCAAAGGGCCTGTTTCCACACAGTAGGGATTCTATGTTTCTATGGTTCTAACTCCATTTGAAGGAAGCTCTGAGTGTCTCAAGGGCACAGAAAGGACTCTGAGAGGGGAATTTTAATGACCCTCATCAGGAGTGGCACATGACTAACCGAGCTGACTGGCAGAGCTGCCAGACTTGGTTTACATCAGATGGTGAGGGAATCACCAAGAGGGACAGTGCTGGTAGGAGTGACCACTTTGTGTAGAGGAAGTCACATCTTCACACTGAGGTCAACATGCGTTATGTTGTGTGACTTCACCAATCTGATAAATGGGATCGACTCATAACAATCAAGCAGTTCAAACTGGGCATCGAGGAGATGCTTTAGACCATCAATATGGGATATGCTAAGTCATCCCAAAACCAACAGAGTAGATCAAAGCTCTATAACCTGAAGAAGTAAACAACATCATTCCTTTAATCCCATTGTTTAAGCAGAAAGCTGTTAATCCAACTTCACATGTGCTGTGATCATCACTGCACCGTTCTCAAATTGCCACGTTTCATTGACTAACCTGCTTTGAGCTAAAGGGTTGAGGGAAAACATCGGATTAGCAATCTATGCCCATCGTTTTGACTTCCTCCTTCAAATGGTGCATGCCCAGTATTAGCCACCATTCTCTGAGGGCGCTGTTGAGCGCCAGTCCTCTAAACTGGCCGGCAATCCTTTTGGGGTGGGTGATGGCTGCTATCCTTAATTGGTTGGGAGTCCTGGCAACAGCCTCTTCATTGACTACCCCTTCCCCATCGCTATAGAATGTGACCCAGGTTCCTAGCATCCTCGAAAGCACCATTGTTCTGTTGTCCAACTTCTTACCCCTCCAGAAGAGCCTTGCCCCCCTCAGAAAATCCAAACCTAATGTTTCTCACGTTAGGTTAACCATTTTATTCTTGATAGAAAAGTAATATACAGCGTGATTCTTAGTAGAGAGATCTGTGCTCTCAAGTACACATTCCCAGCCCATATGGGGAGTGGACAGCCTAGTGGTAGTACCACTGGACTGTTAATCCAGGTAATATTCTGGGGACCCTGGCTCAAATCCTGCCATGGTGGAATTTGAATTCAATAAAATTCTGGAAATATGAGTCGAATGATGACTGTGAAACCATTCCTGATTCTTTAGGGGGAGAAACCCATTTGGGTCACTAATGTCCTTTAAGGAAGGAAAGTAACATTTTTACCTGGTCAGGCCCTCATGTGACTCTATGAATTTAGTTAACTGTTGACTGCACTCCGGGCAATTAGAGATGGACAATAAATGCTGACCCTGCCAGTGAGATTCATGTCTTGTGAATGAATTTATTAAAAATGCAGTGCATAATCCTGTCAGTGGTGATGAAGTTATTAAATGGGGAGCTATTTAAAGACTAGACTGATGAGCCAAATATTTTTGCTTTGCAACGGCAAATCCTTTCAGACAGACTTTCGTTAATTCACCTTTAAATAAATATTGAAGTGCTTTATTGTAAGGCTTGTTCTGTGTTAGGAAGTTTGACTTAATGGAAGAATATTTTATGGATTTCAAGTGATGATTCAAGAGCTGATGCTCTGTAAACATATGTGTGACACCTACATGAAACAAATAGAGAATACAATGAACAATGGATCTCACTATAAGTGGCTTTTTAAAAAAGGATTTGAGCTACTTATGATAGAATATTTAATCTAAATAAAGTGAAGCTGTCTCTGCTTCTGGCAATGTGAAATTTTCAAGTGCACACTGAGAACATCATAGAATGAAAATAATCCAGGGAGTAGATAGGAGATGTCTTAAACTTAGATTCATTCTTTGTCAAGGTTCATTGTGAAGTAGACTCCTCACAGAATTTCAGACAGGCATGAGCTGCAGCCACTGAACTTTACATGCTTACACTGCACCAACTCCAATTTTTGAAAAGATTTGAACCTCAGGTTGATTATGAGTATGTAAGTTAGCTCGCTGAGCTGGAAGGTTTGTTTCAGATGCTTCGTCACCATGACTAGGTAACATCATCAGTGAGAGTCTCTGGTAAAACGCCAGTGGTACTCCAACTCCAACCTTCAAACCCACTGGTGGGATTGTTCATCTCAGCCACAGGCCTCCGGGAGAGTCCTGAAAGACTTTCCCCACAACGTCAGGTGGAACTGTGGCTCAGTGGTTAGCACTGCTGCCTCACCGCGCCAGGGACCCAGGTTTGATTCCATCCTCAGTTGACTGTCTGTGAGCAGTTTGCACATTCTCCCTGTGTCTGCATAGGTTCCCTCCTAGTGCTCTGGTTTCCTTCCACAGTTCAAAGATGTGCAGGTCAGGTGGATTGGCCAAACTAAGTTGCCCAGTAGTGTGCAGACTAGATGGGTGAGGAATGCTGGAATAAGGTGAGGGAGACGGGTCTGGATGAGATACTGGTCAGAGGGTGACTGCAGACTTGACGAACTGAATGGTTTGCTAATGCATTGAAGGGATTCTATGAACAGCTCCACCTCCTCACAACCCCTGTCAGCATCCATTTTTTTAATCACAGTGCTCCTGGCCAGTGTTCAAGAAGCATCCCATATGCAACACGCGTCTGGCATGTTTCGATGCCAATCTGGCATGTTCCGATGCCAGTTTGTCATGTTGCTGTGCCACTTTGATGCCACAAAAAAAATTGATCAAGCCAAATCTTCAAGCAATGCAGGTGAGTCAATAAAACTGGCAGTCCTGAACGTTTGTTTAATTCCGTCAGACTAAATTCAAAGGCCACTAGAATTTCACACACGATTAAGAAAGGTACAAATGTTAAACATGCGGAAATGGGTTGACCCTTCCAGTTTGGTGTTCCTTTGATAAGCCTTTGTTTTGACTTTGGTTCTGCACTTACTGAGTTTTGAGGACTTCATAAAATAGATTGGTCTGTGTTGGAAAATAAGATTCCACTATCCCCACAGGCAGGACAGACTTGCATGTAATCAGTGCCAGGAGCTCAGTATAAACTTAGATTGATCAAATGAAAAATAAGGTGAAATTGAACATTGTGCTAAGCCGCTAGCCTTACGAGCTGCAGGATAGCTTTCAAAGGCACCACGTCTAAAACTATGACAAGCTAATATTCTGCTTGGATGTGACATTTAATGCTTTGACTAAAATACTAGCACTGGGCATCATGCAATAGAAATGGCATTCCAGGAAACAAGGTTATTGTTTTGCAATTTGGATCTGATTCTTTGTATGTCTGCTCAGGGACTGCAGGACCCTGGTGCTGTAAGCTAACAGGCTTTTCTGGCTACTACCCAACAGGGTCCCTCACAATGACTTACAATTAGACACCCTGTGGTATTCAAGACAAATCTATTGAGGAAGTTCAGACTGAAGATGGTAAAACCCATCCAAAATTTATTTGCTTAAAAAAAACCCATTCAAATTTAGGTTTGCTCGCTGAGCTGGAAGGTTCATTTTCAGACGTTTCGCCACCATGCAAGGTAACATTCATTCGGGAGCTCACTGATGATGTTACCTAGCATGGTGATGAAACATCTGAAAATAAACCTTCCAGCTCAGCGAGCAAACCTACATCCAGAACCTCAACCTGAGCTACAAATCTTCTCAAAACTCACTAACCCATTCAAATCATCATTCATTGACTGGCAGACCAAAGCATGACTATTCTGACGAAATACCAGTATTTACGGTAATGGAATGAATGAAATGGTAGATAATTGAGTGTCTCCAAAAGTTTATAATTGATGGTTGATAAAATGACACCCGAGAGAATTCAAATTACATAAAAGCATCAAAAGAAGCCTTACTTCTTGTGCAACTCCACATGATGCTGAGTCCAATGAACAAATACCGATGACAAACCACAGCAACTCTTGACTGCAAGCCTGGGTTTTCCCCGCCCATTATCACACTCGGATCACAGTGGTACTATCCTGCCTCAAATTGATCAGAGACTGCCAGAAAAACTCACCAGGTCTGGCAGTATCTGTGGAGAGAGAAACTGAGTTAACCTTCCCAATCCAAAATGATCCTTCCCTGGAACTGAGATCTTCTTCCTGCTGTGAATGGCATATTGGACACTGATTGATAAATCTGAAAAGTGAGGGAGTGACTGTAGAGGGGAGTAGCAGTCCCTCACTTGCCTTTGAAACCCCTTCACCTCCTTTCCCTCTCTTCCCTCTCTGATGCTCCCTTCTTCCTCTTCAATCCCCTTCCCTCTTTATGGCCCACTACCTCCTCTGCAGCCCTTCACCTCTTTTATAGCCCCTCTTCTCTCTGTACTGCCTCTCCCTCCCCTTTATAGCCCCTCTTCCCTCTGTACCGCCCCTTCTCCCTCCTTTACAGCCCCTCTTCCCTCTGTACCGCCCCCTCCCTCCTTTACAGCTCCTCTTCCCTCGCTGACGATTGGTTCATAGGAAGCCTATCGGCATTAAGTGCGGGAAATTACCAACTTCTGATTGGAGAATTGACTCTCACAGTTTGTTACAATTTTACTTAGATGGATGATTTTTTCCTGATTGGTTGCTTCAACAATACCATTCCCCCCCTACGGGTGGAGTGAATTTGGGGATATTGCATTCAGATCTGTTCCTCCTGTCCCCACCACCCTCTGTGTTTTCACCACTGATTGCCACACTGTTCCACTATATATTGCTCTTTGTTTACACTGGCCCGATCAGGTATCTTATCCAACAGTAGCTTTCCCATCTATGTTTCACAAGTATGACCATTATTAACAAGACAGGCTGATATGAGCATTTTCTCCACTAGATCATAATACTGTAATGACATAACTTCCCCCAGAGGTCCTTTTGAACTGAGCAACAAGTAACACCCTTGTTCATAGTTTGACTACTATTGCAAAAACAGCCAGCTATCTAACATCACTCACACATTGCATTTGATTTGTTTGATTTATTATTGTCACAGGTACAGAAAATTATTGTTTTGCCTGCCAACCAGACAAACCATACCTTGCATAAGTACATAATGGTAATAGAATAGAATGCAGAATACAGTGTTACCACTATGTGCAGACAAAAATCAACTCAAATATGTGGGGGGTTCATTCATAAGCCTAATATCAATGGGGAAAAGGCTGTTCTTGAACCTGTTGATATGTGTTTTCAAACATTTGTGTCTTCTGCCTGATGGAAGAGGGTGGAAGAGAATATAATTGGGGTGGGAGCGGTCTTTGATTATTTTGGCAGCTTTCCTGGGACACTGGGAAGTGTAGATGGATTCAATGGAAGGAAGGCTGGTTTACATGATGTTCTGGGCTGTGTTCACAACTCTCTGTAATTTCTCACAGTCCTGGGCAGAGCAGTTACCCGACCAAGCTGTGATGCATCCAGATAGAATACTTTCTGTGGTGCATCTATAAAAATTGGTCAGAGTCATTGTGGAAATGCCGAATATCCTTAGCCTTCACAGAATGGAGAAACATTAGTGTGCTTTCTTGAGTGTAGTGTTGACGTGGCTGAATCGGGATATTCACTCATAGTCTCTTGGCCAATTGTACCTCAGTACCATTGATACAGACAGGGGCGTGTCCTCCACTCTGCCCCCTTTGGTTGATGACCAGTACCTTTGTTTTGCTGACATTGAGGGAGAGGTTGTTGCCTTTACTCCACACCATTAAGGCCATCTATCTCTTCCCTGTACTCTATCTCATTGTTGTTTGAGATCTGCCTCATTATGGTGATATCATCAGCAAATAAATAGAGTTTGAGCTGAATTTGGCCACACAGTCGTGGATGCATAAGGAGTACACTAAGGGCTGAGAACATAGCCTTGTGGGGCACCTGCATTGGGGATTATTGTGGAGGAGGTGTTGTCACCTATCCTTACTGATTGTGATCTGTGGGTCAGGAAGTTGAGAATCCAGTTGCGGGGGAGGGAGCAGAATCCTCAGTCTCAGAGTTTGGAGATGGGTTTTGTTGGAATTATGGTGCTGAAAGTAGCATTGTTTCAGGGTGGGCCAACATCCATAGACTATGGGGTTTCCAAACAGCCTCCATGTTTCATACTGGGTAAAAGGGAGGGGCAAAACCCAGTGATTATTATTGACATCCCAGTATATTACAATGACCTTTCTCATCCAAACTAGACAGGCTGGCCTTGAACTACACTTGTACTCTGTAAAGTATCCAATCTTTATGTGTGTGTGTGTGCGCACATGTGAGCTCATGTGTGAGACTGAGTGTGTGGTTGTGTGGTGTTGCAACAAGCTGAAGTGAGTGTCTGGGAATAGAGAGCCTTCTTTGTGTTTAAACGCATAAAAGCTTGCTGCTGAATTGTTTAACTCGAATAAGCACAAGTGTTAGAAGGGATTTGACTTATTTCCATTCTGTACTAATTCAAGCAATAAGAGAGCATTTCAAGTCTGCCCACGACAGGGTGAAAGAAATTGAAATGGGTTCTTTCTTTACACCATTTTTTAATGATACTTAGAAATGTTCGGAATCAGATTTAGAGGTAAGGACAGGAAGAGGTTTCAATTCTCCCGGCAGTACATTTCACCATTCACTGTGAAGGATTCATACAGATAATCAAACTGAAGCATGAACTCTGTTTCCCTTCCCACTGGAGCTGCCAGCATTTCTGGTCTTCATATCAGAATCCCAACGTCTACAGTATTTGACTCTTGCTTTTTCTCTTCGCGTTGAGAAATCTGTGGACGGCTGGTGCTTGCAGAGGTTCTGTGTGAGGCAGGAAAGGATACAGAACCATGAAGAGCCAACGTCTTTGGTGAATGATAGCAAAGATGATATGGATAAGCAAAAGAAGTTGGTTTCTAACTTAAGAATTGTGTGGGAAGCTTCCCTCCTGTGCATTAGGCAAAGTGACAGCAACACTTTTATAAAATAATGTGCTTCTGATTTCACCACACTTAACTTGCACAAGAACTCTTCCCTCTAAGTGTGGCTTTATTTCAGAAGCAAGTTATTTTTAAAAATTTGCTCGGAAAACAAATCCTCTTATATTAGCTAGAATGTGCTCCCTGCATGTTACCTCAATTTTCTTGGCGTCATGTAATTGCTTCTCATTACTCTGTTTTATGATTTACAATTGCTGGCAGTCTGGGAGTAAGCATTTTATGAATGTTGGATGAATCCTGTGACATTATGAATGGGGAGAATGGACTACAGCTGAATAGTCGTTCAGAAAGTCGATGGTTGAAACAGCATGGGTCTACGGAACAGGAAAGAACCACACCAAATTTATGCTTTCAAACAGTAGTTTGAATGTAATAAAAAGGGGTGATTGAGAAGCTCGTGATTATACAGTTTACTGCCACCAACAAGTCTGGGAAATTCACTAAACCATACGGGACTTTAACTTTCCAAATATTGACTGGAAATGCTATAGTTCGAGTACTTTAGATAGGTCAGATTTTGTCCAATGTATGCAGGAGGGTTTCCTGATACAGTATGTAGATAGGCCAACAAGAGGCGAGACCATATTGGATTTGGTACTGGGTAATAAGACCATAAGACCATAAGACATAGGAGCGGAAGTAAGGCCATTCAGCCCATCGAGTCCACTCCGCCATTCAATCATGGCTGATGTTGAACCCAGCCAGGTGTTAGATTTGGAGGTAGGTGAGCACTTTGTTGATAGTGACCACAATTCAGTTATGCTTACTTCAGCAATGGAAAGGGATAGATATATATCATAAGGCAAGAGTTATAGCTGGGACAAAGGCAATTATGATGCGATTAGGCAAGATTTAGGATGCATAGGATGGGGAAGGAAACTGCAGGGATGGGCACAATTGCAATGTGGAGTTTATTCAAGGAACAGCTACTGCGTGTCCTTGATAAGTTTGTACCTGTCAGGCAGGGAGGAAGTGGTTGAGCGAGAGGGCCGTGGTTTACTAAAGAAGTTGAATGTCTTATTAAGAAAAAAGAGGAGGCTTATGCAAAGATGAGCCGTGAAGGTTCAGTTAGATGGCTTGAGAGTTACTAGTTAGCCAGGAAGGACCTAACGAGAGAGCTAAGAAGAGACAGGAGGGAACATGAGAAATTGTTGGCAGGTAGGATCAAGGAAAACCCTAAAGCTTTCTATAGATATATAAGGATTAAAAGAATGACGAGAGTAAGATTAGGACCAGTCAAGGATTGTAGTGGGAAGTTGTGTGTGGAGTCCAAGGAAATAGGGGAAGCGCTAAGTGAATATTTTTAGTCAGTATTCACAAAGGAAAAAGACAATGGTGTCAAGGACAATACTGAGATACAGGCTACTAGACTAGACAGGATTGAGGTTCACAAGCAACTCTGGAAAGTATGAAAATAGATAAGTCCCCTGGGCTGGATGGGATTTATCCTAGGATTCTCTGGGAAGCTAGGGAGGAGATTGCAGAGCCTTTGGCTTTGATCTTTATGTCATCACTGTCTACAGGAACAGTGACTAATAATGACTGCCATAGGAAAGGCAACTTTTACATGGTTTGCTGACTCAGCAGGATGAGGTTTGCATCGCTAGGCCAAATGAAGTCTGCAACTGCCCAAGAAGTAGATGCTACCCAGGGTCAGGATGTGTTCCTCTGGGGGCAGGTGGAGCTCCAAAAACAATGATTTTGTTTGACAGGCAGCTATCGTGGTTGATGGCTCCAAAACAAATGTTAAATTAGATACGTGCTCAGGCTAATCTGTTCTTTCTTACCACGGTAATGCCTCAATTTCTCCAATTATCTTCTACAAATCTTCAAGGTGCAACAGAAGCCATAATAAGAGCATGAGAACATCTGTAAGCTATCCTTCACTGCGTATCGAGAGCCAACCATGATGCTGTACATACCATTCCCAGTCAGAATTGTTCTTTAGTAAACAGAGACTCTTGTGTAGCTTTGAATCTTCACAATTCACCCCAGCTGCAGCAGAAATTGAAGTTATTAATTGCCCTGTGAACCAGTCTTCATTGGAGTAATACCATTCCAAGCTCCATAAAAGAAATATGACAATATTTCAGCTTTCTTTGAAGTAAGGTTAGCAGAAGTAGCAAGAGGATGCCCAGAAATCGATGGCGAGCATCAGCAAGGGTAACATTCTATTTCTCAATTTGCTCTTTCAGGGAAGATTGGAAGGGAATATTATTGGCAAAGAGGCAGATGATCCGTTGGATGAAGAGATCCTGGATCTTGCTACATTTTTTGATGATAGTACCATTGATGATGAAGTCTTTAAGGAGCCTTACCCCGTCATTGAAAAAGGGGAAGAAGAGATGAATTGGTCTGAATTTTCCACTGAGCCCATGTGATCTAAGAAAAGCTTTTCAGGGAGGTATGTAAGTTCCAATGAACTCCAATTGACCTTGAGGGTTTTTGTCAGTCAGGTTTTCTGCGATTTATCCTCCTTGTTATTTCAGACAGGCTTTTATAAGGATTACCGTCCAGGGGACAGCTGTCATGAGAAGTTTCCATTCCACTCCATTTCCTTCCAAGGAACTGATAGCAGAGTACAGAGGTCCTATCTGTCCTTCAGGAGAGTTGAGAACACAGTTGGAGATTGACATCTCAGGAGCAAAAGACTTGGAGAAGAAGAGATACATATAAGATGGGCAGAAAGAGTAAATAGTTCATTAGGTCAACAGTTTATGGAAAGGGTAAAGCTCGGAGGAGATGTGGCATAAAGGGTTAACTATACCTGTTCTTGAATAGCTATGCCACAGTGATACCAAATCACATGGTCTAGAACTTTAGTCTGTAGTGTTTCAGAGAATGCACTTCTGATTTCCAGTAGACTTTTGAAAAGGTGTTGTACACAAGGCTTCTCAATAGGATAAGAGCCCATGATGTCAGGGGCAAGGTACTGGCATGGATAGAGGATTGGCTGGCTGGCAGAAGGCAGAGATTGGGGATAAAGGATGGCAGCCAGTGACTAGTGGAGCTCTGCAGGGGTCAGTGATGGGACCACAACTATTCATATTAAACATTAAGGGAAAACCCAAGGGACTTAGGAGTCCTAGGTCACAATGCTGTTAAGGTTAACAAGCAGGTTCAGTTGGCAGTAAGGAAATGCAGTGTTAGCATTCATCTCAAAAGGGCTGGAATACAAGAGTAAAGATGGACTGCTGAGGCTTTATATGGCTCTGATCAGGCCACATTTGGAATATTGGGAGCAATTTTGGGCCCCATATTCTCAGGAAGGACATGCTGGCCTTGGACAGGGTCCAGACAAGGTTTATAAGGATAATCCCGAGGATGAAGGGTTTGTCATGCAAAGAGCAACTTGAGGACTCAAGGTCTGTACTTGATGGAGGTTAGAAGGATGAGGGATGATCTCATTTGAAACTTACGGAATGCTGACAGGCCTGGATAGAGTGGACACTGAGAAGAGGTTTCCACTAGTAGGAGAGACTTGTACTGAGGACACAGGCTCAGAGTGATGGGCTGACTCTTTAGAACTGAGATGAGGAGGAATTTCTTCAGCCGGAATGTGGTTAATCTGTGGTACTCTGCCACATAGGGTTGTGGAGGTCAAGCATTTAGTGTATTTAAGACAGAGATAGATAGATTCCTAATTTGTTGTGAAACTTGAAAGGGTTCAAGAAAAGATGTACAAGGATGTTGCCAGACTTGCAGGGTTTGAGCTACAGGGAGAAGCTGAATAGGCTGGGACAGTTTTCCCTTAAGCAACTGAGGTTGAGGGGTGACCTTATGTACAGATTTGTAAAATCATGAGGGGCATGAATAGGGTTAGCAGACAAGTCTTTTTTCTGGAGTCCAGAACTAGAGAGCACAGGTTTAGGGTGAGAGGGGAAAGGTATAAAAAGGACCGAAGAGGCAACTTTTTCACACAGAGAATGATGCATGTATGGGAAGAGTTGCCAGAGGAAATGGTGGAGGCTGGTACAATGACAACATTTAAAAGGCATCTGGCTGGGAAATGAATAGGAAGGGTTTAGAGTGGTATGGGTCAAGTGCTGGCAAATGGGACGAGATTAGGTTAGGATATCTGGTCAGCATGGACGAGTTGGACTGAAGGGTCTGTTTCCGTGCTGTACACCTCTGTGACTCTATAACTCTAATTATAAGGGGATCAAGGGTTCCAGGGAGAAAGTGGGAGAATGGAGCTGAGAAACATATCAGCCATGACTGAATAGTGGAGCAGACTCGATGGGCTGAATGGCCTAATGCTGCACCTTTATCTTGTGCTCTTATAACTTCTGTTTCAATGCTAAAGCAAAACCTGCAGCATTGTGTGCTTATGTTTCAGTGATAGACCACTTCATTGAAACCATAACTAAGCTAAATATGATCTATCAAGCCAGGTTTCTGTCACGAGGCTGACTTGGCCAATAGTAACATCAGGTGGAATCATAACACAAGCTATTTGACCTTGTGGAATTTCTCTTCCGCTGTCGTGCAGAACATCAAACCAAAGGGAGCTTTTACCCTTGTCTCTGTGATATCTCAGAGCTCATTGTGTCCACAGAAGTGCTAAAAAGGCAACTGCTCATCCCCAGCGATATGTTAAATGGATCTAGAGTGGGGATTGAGGAGTGGAGTGTGGAGGGAAACTTCTTTGGTCATGTGAAAACCCATTAATGACCACCAATTATCCATCAATGAGCAGCATCAATTCACTGAAACCCCTTTCGAATTTTGGAGAGCGTTAACTGATCACCCATTCACCCACTGTGAGCTTTGAAGCAGTTTGTCTGATTGTACCAGTCAACATAGCAACAGACTGCAGGTTATCAGCTTGCCTAAATATCAGCATCCAAAACATGTTTCTGAGGAGTCTTGATTTCACCTAAAAAGCGAATCAATCCTCTGCCTAGAGATGTCTCTGGGAGGTGCCAGAGCAACCTGCTGCCTTACCCTGACTGTGAAGGAACTCTACAGCTCCGGTTTCCAGCCTTGTGGGCTCTGATCCTTCTGGTGAATTGAAACCTATACTGTGTGACTTTAATACTCATTGATATGTAAGTATGTGTCTCTGTGTGTATTTTGTATGCATCTGTGCATGGCTATGTGTGCATGGGTCTGTGTGTGCATGGGTCTGTGTGTGCATGGGTCTGTGTGTGCATGGCTGTGTGTGCATGGGTCTGTGTGTGCATGGGTCTGTGTGTGCATGGCTGTGTGTGCATAGCTGTGTGTGCATGGGTCTGCGTGTGCATGGGTCTGTGTGTATGCCTGTTTGTGTCTGTGTGCACCTCTGTCTGAGTATGCATGAGGATCTATGTCTGTGTGTACATGTGTACACGTGTGTATCTGCCTACATGTGCTTGTGTGGGCATATGTGGGTCCCTGTCATGTAAAATCATTCCGGGATTGAATGTGAGAATAAGTAATGCCACTGGGGTTTAAACCTCAGATTATATTGTGCACATCTCTTTAAAACTGACTTCACACATATCGAAGTTTCAAACTATACTTCAGTCTTTCCAAGACTGCAGTAATCTGTCTCTGTACAGAGTATGAACAGAATGAAGGAGTTCAGTCTGTAACCCTCCCCATGTCATGACACGTGTAATGGTAACAATATTGAGTTAACATAACGCGGTGGAAGGAAACACTTTACTGAGTACCCTCTTCATGTATTCACCTTGTATCCCTGGTGTTTTGCCTTCATCCTCTACAGTAACAGATTACTTGAAATAAATTTTATAGTGTTCAATAAAATATTGCATAAAGTGTTAGTTGATCACCCAGATTACAAGTTGTAAAGGATTTAGTCCATTTGGTTTAAGAGTGTAGTTCCTAGCAATCTGTCTATTGATGAAGTCCCACATTGCCTTCTATTCTTTATGATAGTTTCTGTGCTCGAGCTGGTAATGTAGTTGGACTAATTATTTGCATGTGGAGAGAAGAATGTTCATCAAAAACAGAAGTGTAGTTTGAAACTCCTCTGTGTGTGAAGCCGGTTTTCAAGAAATGTATAGAAGATGTTTCGGGTTTAAACTCCAGCGGCATTGCTTATTCTCACATTCAACCCCGGGGCGGTTTTACGTGACTATGCTCAGAGACACATTCGTGTTCACACACACACACACATCTAGGCATGTGCACACTTAGAGTCATAGAGATGTACAGCATGGAAACAGACCCTTCGGTCCAACTCGTCCATGCCGACCAGATATCCCAACCCAATCTAGTCCCACCTGCCAGCACACGGCCCATATCGCTCCAAGCCCTTCCTATTCATATACCCATCCAGTTGCCTTTTAAATCTGCAATTGTACCAGCCTCCACCACATCCTCTGGCAGCTCATTCCATACCCGTACCACCCTCTGTATGAAAAGATTGCCTCTTAGGTCTCTTTTATATCTTTCCCCTCTCACCCTAAACCTGTGCTCTCTAGTTCTGGATTCCCCCACCCAGGGAAAAGACTTTGTCTATTTACCCTATCCATGCCTCTCATGATTTGATAAACCTCTATAAGGTCACCCCTCAGCCTCCGATGCTCCAGGGAAAACAGCCCCAGCCTATTTAGCCTCTCCCTATAGCTCAACTCCTCCAACCCTGGCAACATCCTTGTAAATCTTTTCTGAACCCTTTCAAGTTTCATAACATCTTTCTGATAGGAAGGAGACCAGAATTGCACACAATATTCCAACTTTAGCCTAACCAATGTTCTGTAGAGTTGCAACATGACCTCCCAACTCCTGTACTCAATACTCTGACCAATAAAGGAAAGCATACTAAACGCCTTCTTCACTATCCTATTACCTGCGATTCCACTTTCAAGGAGCTATGAACCTGCACTCCAAGGTCTCTTTGTTCAGCAACACTCCCTAGGACCTTACCATTAAATGTATAAGTCCTGTACATATAGATGCACAGACATGGACACAGTTTTCATCAAAGCTGAAGACTTGGAGGAAATTTGGAATGATCTGCAGTGTCTGAGTCAGAACTCAAATTGGGAGATGAAGTAATAGGTTGTACTAGTAAGCCTGCAGTGGGGTTCTTCTGCTGCAGTGGTGGTGTCCCTATCTCTAGACCAAAAGTTCTGGGTTCAAGCACCTGTCAGGTTTAATTGGCCATGGAAGGAGTGTTCATCAGGTGACCAACAGGATGACCAGTCTGTGAATCCTTCCACCACTTCCCCACTGTTTCTCCAAAGGAAGGGACATTGAAGAGACACCAAGAGGAAGTGAGACTGTACTCATCAAATATGGGAATCAAATGGTTGTGATTTATCCTTCATGATTAATTGGGATTAATTATGAAATCTCAAATCCTGCTGGAAATGACCAAGGCAATTTGTACCTCAGTTGTTCTGTAATGAACATTTTGAGGAACAGAATGGTAATCATGTGGGTTATTTACACACACACACACACACAGACCAATACATCCAAAGGATATGGAATGGGTATGCAGTGGGTGACATACATTCCAGTACAGAGCAGTGAAGGAGGCAAGGCAGCAGTTGTGGGGTCATGCAAGTAGAACTACTGCCAGGTTTAAATATTGGCTGAATGTTCAGGCTAAAGGCAAAGTGAGAGAAAAAGGAGATTAAAAATACAGAATACAAGTCATGACAGTAAGGCCGAAGACTCCTAATCACTGGGGAAAGACTCCGTCATGAGAAACCTCCCTCGTGCACTATGTTAATGTTTTGAGTCCAGTGACCCTTCTTTGGAACAGACCCTTCAAGCCCTCCTGAAGAAGGGTCACTGGAATGTTCACTCTATTTTCTCTCGACAGATGTTGCCAGGCCTGCTGAGTTTCTCCAGCAATTTCTGTTTTTGTTTGTTTCAGATTGTCAGCATCTGAGTTCTTCATTTTATGCTAAGATCTATCAAGTCAGGTTTCAGTCTGAAATCTGTCTTCTCCAGTAATAACATCAGCTGGGATTATAACATTCATTATGCCCCTCTTATTTTTCTTAATATATTCGTAAAAACATTGAACATTACTCTTTGCTGTCCCTCACTCGCCTTTTTTTCTCAAATTTCCTTTTTTTGTGGACTTGTACTTTCTCTGAACCTTATTGTCTATTTTTATATTTCTCCGCGTCCGCAGAGGAGATAGCAGAGACCAGAGACTTGTCGTTCACAAGTTGGTTTCAATCTACCTCCCTGCAATAATCTTAATGTCACGTTGCATGTGTTTTTCTGAAAATGCTTGGTTCACTTTCTAAATTTTCTTCAAAAGAAATCAAATTAAAGTGAGGAAAGACACTTAGAGTTACTGCAATTTGTGTTTCCTAATTTCTGATTTCTCATGTGGTTTATAGTTTAACAATTAATTATCTGCCTGTCCGAGGTAAAGCATTAGCAATTTGGCCTTTTTAGTTGCCAATAAGATATCATTGAGATAATTAGTAACTCAGTTGCATGCTTCTTTTGAAAAGTTGAAGAAATATTAAACGATAATGAAATGTTTAGATCCCTTTTTGTCTCAACTTCTCATCATAGATACCCCACATGTGGAAACAGGTCATTTGGCCCAACACATTCACACTAACCCTCCAAAGAGTATCCCACCCAGACCCATTCCCCTAGACTAATGCACCTAATCTACACATCCCTGGACACCTATGGGCAATTTAGCATGGCCAATCCACCTAGCCTGCACATCTTTGGACTGAGGGAGGATACCCACACAGGCACAAGACAAAAGTGCAAACTTCACACAGACAGTCACCTGAGGCTGGAATCAAACCCAGGTCCCTGACGCTGTGAGGTAGCAGTGCTAACCACTGAGCCACCGTGCCGACCAATCTCTCCCATTCTGTTTAAATCCATTCTCTCTCTTTCTCCAATTAATGCCTTTTTCCAGTTTCTGGCCACTTCTCTGAGCAGAGGTTCGATTCCAAGACTTTGCATTTACTGTCGGCTTTGAACGAAAATGGAAACAAAGACATTAATAGATATGGGAAAAATTAACTGGGTGAGTTTGACTATGGTATATTCTGAATTTTATCCTTTTCTCTATTGTTTAAACCCTCCAACAACAGTGGTAACCCTGCAACCGAAAGCACTTCGGGATATCTTGGGATAGGCAAGTCTCTTATTTTAAACTAATGGGGCAGCATGGTGGCTCAGTAGTTAGCACTGTTGCCTCGCAGCACCAAGCACATGGGTTCAATCCCCGCTTCGGGCAACTGTCTGTGTGAAGTTTGCACATTCTCCCCGTGTCTGCGTGGGTTTCCTCCGGGTGCTCCGGTTTCCTCCCACAGTCCAAAGATGTGCAGGTTAGGTGAAAAGGCCATGCTAAATTGCCTGTAGTGTTAGGTGCATTAGTCAGGGGTAAATGTAGGGGAATGGGTCTGGTTAGGTTGCTCTTTGGAGAGTTGGTGTGGACTTGTTGGGCCGAAGGGCCTGTTTCCACACTGGAGGGAATCTAATCTAAAGTGGAGGTTGAGAAAAGGCTTCAGAATGCTTTCCAACTGAGTTGTGGGAAAATAGTTGACAGATTGCGCAGATTAATTTGCTCAAAACCAACTTCAAACGTGGATGCAAGAATTTAAAATGGAAAATCAAATTGATTTCAAAACAGGAAGTATCTGTTGACATAAGATTTTTTAATTTGATAAAAGTGAACTTGAAAATAGGTCACGGCAGTACCCAAAACTTGTCTGTTTCTGATGTGGCAAGAGCTGCTCCAGAGGCTGAAACATATTGTGACCATTGACTCAGCCACTGAACAAGAAGTATTAATAATCTACAAAAGATGATTGATGATAGAAAGGATAACCAATAATACTGACAAAAGAAATGCACCCTTCAATAGGAAGAATTTCAATAGAGACGTATACTTCTAACGTATGGAGATAAAGACTCAATGATATTTCCAAATTGCAATGACAGATTGAACATGGTAAATGATAGGCTATTTTTACCATCTGCATAAATTAAGCATTACACATCTAATCCATTTGATGACTCAAGGCTCCTTTTTTGCACATGGTTGGAGTGACTTGATAACAAACCCTTTCATGCTGTAGTCAAAGGTTCTCGGGAATCCATGACTATTTAATTTCCAAGAGTTAAAATGGTAGCAACAGGCCCTTCCTGTCTGAAGCAATTCCATCACCTCCACACAACAGGGGGATCTCCAGCTCTTGTCAAAAGCCTATAACTAGGCTTTTAGCTTCCTCGCCTCTGACATTGTGGCATTGTTGAGCTGTGCAGAGAAACAAAGCAGAACCCAAAAAAAGACCAACAAATGTTGTGGGAGCGTGACAGTTCCTGGGCAGCAGGGACTACAGAAATGTCATGTCACGGAAAGCAATCTGTCAAGATTGAGTAATGTAGAATGTAACATAGTGGGAGGATGCTTCAAGGTTGGCGGAGGGAGTCTGGAACATGTTCACAGGCAAAACATGGAAGATAAGATTAAACCCTTTTGGTGTGATATCGTGGAGAGCTCTTAGCTCCCTCTTCTGGCCTCTTTCCGCAAGATGACCCAGAATCAAGGGTTAAGAGGATAAGGCAGGAACAGGATACTGATCGTGGATGAGAAAGTGAGGACTGCAGATGCTGGAGATCGTGGATGATCAGCCATGATCATAATGAATGGTGGTGCTGGCTCGAAGGACCGAATGGCCTATCCTGCACCTATTGTCTATTGTCATTGGACCATTTCCAATGAGGTCTCGTCAATGGGGATAAATCCCAGGCTCCTGCTCAAAGCCAGGGAAATGGGGCATTGGAAGGCAAGAATTCATAAGAACCTGTCTCTTCTGATTTAACCTTTGGGATGGGTCATAAAAAAACTCAAGAAATATTTTCTAGTTTGTCTCCACTGATCTGGTGGGGGGTGGTGGAGGGGAGGGAAAAGCAATAAAATATATCGCTATAGAAGATTAAACATTTGACTGGATTTCAGGGAAGAGGGGAATGTGTGGATACGATGGAATCCTTACAGGGAATGATGGAAAAGGGTTCAAGGCTAGACTGAACCCAGGAATGGAAAGAGCAATAAACAAAGACTGGTCAAAGAGATAGGATTATGAAGAAAAAACACAGAGAGACAAAGTAAGAAAAGATATTAACAGTTTGAATTTTAACTAATTTTTAACAACAATTTAATACTTGAAGGAATGAGATGCCGTAATATAAATTGCTCAATTTCTGATGCAGTGAATTGAGTAGCACTGCAAGAGAAGGAAGCTAGGAGAAAGTAAGGATTGCAGATATTGGAGATCAGAGTTGAAGAGTGTGGTGCTGCAAAAACACAGTGGGTCAGGCAGCATCCGAGGAGTAGGAGAACCGACATTTCAGGCATAAAGTCCTCATCAGGAATGAGGACAAGAGGAGGAATCTTTTCACCACAAGGTACTTATGGTATTAAGTACTAACCTGAGTTTTCTGTGGAAGTTGGAAATTAATGCACAAATGCAATAATGTTATTAAATCACAGGAAGGCAGAGGATGAGCTGCTCATCTCATGATATCAATAGCACAGGGACACCAATTGTTCAGACAAATTCTTAATTCAAGGTGGGCTAGATCTTTAGACCCACCATGGTGGGCACAGAATGTTATGCTACCAGCTGCATGCCTGTCCCCGGCTCAATCCCGACCTGTGCCACTTCCTAATTAATCCAGTTACAGGCCTAAAGCCTGTTAACAGAGGCCAACTGGGAATTTCCTGTTGGCTCCAGGTTCCCGGAGGGATTAGGGACAGGTTGAGCTGCAAATATCCAGCTGCACACCAGCAAGTATCAATGCTCAAGGCAGACTGAGAGTCTTTCTTTGCCAGCCTGGATTTGTCAGTGGCTAGAGGCTGCTACCCTCCCTCACCCCTCACAGTGGTGCCTTAACTGGAAACGCCACTTTGGAGTTAGAGTTAATGAAAACATTGGAGAGAAGATGCCTCCATTTTGGGCTTCCTCCTCCCTCTCAACCTCTTACTTTGATATTCTGCTGCTGCTTTCAAATCAACTAGGCTTCAGATTGATGTCCCCAAAGAGTTACCTTATAAATCTAAGGTATACTTGTAAACATCAAATTGGAGCTCCAGTACGTTCGTTTGCAAGTATTATTGGAATTTTTCTAGGTTTTCTCACTGGAAAGCTTCCAACTTTGAGATCTGGCCTACCAACAACAACTGGGCATTAAGCCTGCTCTCTGACCATACATTGACCACTTTGGTGGCAATCACAATGAGTGGCTATTTCCCACACAGTGTGGACTTACCACCCTCATTTCAATCTGCAGAGGTTTTCAGGGAACACCCCGTCTGGGGTATCTAGACCTAGCCACAACACTTTGAACGGTTTACACACTTCTAATGGGAAGTGGATTACACTTTGGCAGCAGATTTTTAAATTTTGGCAGCAGATTTATGCTCATTGTTTTAATGTATTGAAATATAATTCCTGAATTACTTAATTGAAGCGTCAATGCACCTTTGCCTCTTTTACAGTAATTTTCACTCCTTAATAATAAAATCCCAGATGACCATGGGTTATGTGGAGTGAATTGTTTACCAAACTACAAAATTCTGTACAATTTTATCAGCACTACACAGGCACCATTTGCCTGACAGGAATTATATAGAACATCGATTTTCCTCTTGTGAGCGTGTTTTGTGGATTAAGCAACCTCAGGGCCCACTAGCTGCTCTCCTGATTATGCTGGTGGGGGGGGGGTTATCTTGACCTTAAAGCTTTAGATTTGTGGTGTCGTTAGTGTGTGGGTAACCAGTGTGGGAGGAGCTCAGGTGTGGAGGGGTTCTCCTGAAATCTCCCCTCACTTTTCAGCCAGACGGCTGCCAGCATTGTTTAAATGTCTCCATGACCTACCCCCTGCCACTCCATGCCCATCCTCCATCTCCTTGTATACTCCGCAGCCACTTCCTCACTACCCAGAAAGTACAGTCCTCGGATTCTGAGCAACAAGTAGAAATATCTTACATTCGCTGGAGATCGAAAAGCTGTCACCATCTGATAAAATCAAATATGCTGAAGAAAGATTGCTTTAGAATTAGAATTCCGACATTGTGTAGAAACAGGCCCTTCGGCCCAACAAGTCCACACCAACCCTCTGAAGAGTAACCCAACCAGACCCATTCCCCTACCCTATACTTGACTAATGCACCTAACCTACACATCCCTGAACACTATGGGTAATTTAGCATCGCCAATTCACCTAATCTGCACATCTTTGGATTGTGGGAGGAAACCCACACAGGTACAGTGAGAATGTGCCAACTCCATCCAGACAATCACCTGAGGCTGGAATCGAACCCAGGTCCCTGGCGCTGTGAGGCAGCAGTGCTAACCACTGAGCCACCGTGCCACCCTGGCCATCCATAATGCCTTGTAATCCCTAATAATTGTAACAATTCTGGTGATCTCAATAAACTCACATCAACAAATCAGAAACCACAAGAAAGGCACCGTTATTCTCAGATGAAAGGATCACATACTGTACTGAAAGCCACTTGCACTTGAACCTCAGTCAAGCATTCATAATGGCCACAGCCTTCCAAACATTTCAGTGCTGTCTGAAGGGTAAGGGACAGAAGGTGTTCATTTCAATTTCAAAGCAGAGTGCTTGTACATTCATGGACTGGTGCAGGTGGTTAGTTTTTCTTCCCCTCAGGAGCCAAAAGTAGTTTTTCTTATAATTAGGCAGAGCTGTCACTACATTCAAATTACGCTATGAAAAATAAAAGCCCTGCAGTAACTCACTGAGACACCGCTTACAGTCCTTTCCAAACCCACGACCTCCACCATGTCGTAGTACAAGGTCACCACAAGCATAGGAACACTACCATGTGCAAGTTCCCCTCGAAGTCACACACTATTCCTGATTTGGAACTATACTGCTGTTCCTTCATTGCCATTCAGTCAAAAACTTTGGAATTCCCTTCCTAACGGCAGTACGGGTAAACCAAGGACTGCAGCAGCTATAGAAGACAATTCAACACTACCTTCTCCAGGGCAACTCGAGATGGGCAATAAATGCTGGCCTAGCCAGTGATGCCCATATCCCACCAACAAATAAAGATATAACTCAGCCTCAGTGGTTTAGTAATGAAAGAACAAATGTAGATGGAATATAGATGAAAGTCGAGGCAATCAGCATTCTGGCTGTTGTCAATAATCTGGGAGTAGGCTTCTTTCACATCAGAGTGGTGCCGGGTGTAGGTGGCAAATATCTTAAGGAATACGTGCAGCTTGGTTCCATGTAATCGTTTATGTTGAGCAATAAGTTGTTTGCAACTATATGTCTGTTTTACAATGTTTATTCTAATAATAGCTGTGTTCATAACAAACTCAAAAGATGCTAATTTTGTGAGATACATTTATATGGATAAACCTACTGATCAGCTGTCAGTGAACACAGCTTGTATTTCTCTGATGAGCAGTATCTGGTATTAATCACACAGAGGGGAGGAGATGGCATCAGATCCTGGTTTTGCGCCAATATCTCATTAACCCTATAAAGCGAGGCAGATGATAGCCAGTTAACTCTGGTATCCCATTTAAACTTAGATAGCTCATTAAGCACTCACAGAAATTTCTTTTTCAAATTATTTAAGAGAATGATGTATTTTCTTCAAACGTGAAGCTCCACTATAGGGTCCAAAGTTGTGGTCATAAATTCTCAATAATTGCAGATATAGAAAGTGGAGAATTCATAGCCCCTGCAGCTTTTCAATGTTCTGCAATAAATATGATAATTGAGTGACCTTTGACACCGGCCTATGTTTTGTAATAAATTACCTCATTAAATGTTAACTGAGGCAGATACAGATTCATTAACTACTTTTAGAATTTCTGTCATGCTCCAAATAGAAAGAACAAAGAACAATACAGCACAGGTACAGGCCCTTCGGCCCTCCAAGCCTGTGCCAGCACATTTTGCCCTTCCATACTAAAATTGTCTTCACTTACAGGATCCATATCCCTCTATTCCCTTCTTATTCATGATTTGGAGATGGCGCTGTTAGACTGGGGTGTACAAAGTTAAAAATCACACAACACCAGGTTATAGTCCAACAGGTTTAATTGGAAGCACACTAGCTTTCAGAGCGACGCTCCTTCATCATCAGGTGATTGACAATCACCTGATGAAGGAGCGTCGCTCCGAATGCTAGTGTGCTTCCAATTAAACCTGTTGGACTATAACCTGGTGTTGCGTGATTGTTAACTTCCTATTCGTGTATTTGTCCAGGTGCTTCCAGGTGCTTCTTGAATGCTGTTATTGTGTCTGCTTCCCCCACCTCCTCTGGCAGCGTGTTCCAGGCACTCACCACCCAATGCTGAAAAACCTGCCTCGCTCATCTCTGTTAAACTTCTCTCCCCGCACCTTGAACCCACGTCCCCAAGAAATTGACTCCACCCCCCCATGGGAAAAAGCCTTATGCTTTCCACTCTTTCCATGTCGTTCGCAATCTTATAAACTTCCATCAGGTCACCCCTCAACCTCCTGCGTTTCAGCAAGAACAAACCCAGTCTATCCAAACTTTCCTCTGAGGTAAAACTCCCCCACCTCAGGCAACATGCTGGACCCTCTCCAAAGTTTCCACATCCTTCTGGTAGTGTAGTGACCTTACACTGACACATCACACTGCGTTACAGTTGGAGTGGAGTTTTAAACAGGAGCCAGACAAATAGTTTCTGTGGTGAAACGGTATTGTCAGAATCAGGTTCAAATCCCACCTGCTCCTGAGATGCATCATTCCATATCTGAACAGGCTGATTAAAGCTATCTGCAAGTCAAACAGTCTGTTTATGAAGCAGAGTATAATTAAATAGTACTCCGCAACAAATAGTCCACAGAGTCTAACTCGCAACATGGGTGCTGAGGAAAATATAAGCACTACCCTGGTTAGGCAGTAGTGTGGGGGGAAAAGGAAAACAAAATATAAAAGGGGATTAAAAAAAAAGAGAAAAAAAAATAGACCACAGAGTTTATTTGAAAAGCATGTCTACGAACTACAATGAACAGAGCTTTTGATCCAAACTACACCAGTGGCTCTTGAGAAGGTGGTGAATTCTTCCGCAAGATGCAATGACTGGAGTTAATTACAAAATGCTGGTTATTTGTGCTCAAGCAATCCTGTCACTTCAAGCAGCATAGTCTCCAGATGTTAATTAACGAAACACGAGGGTTTATTAACTACTACACATGAGAAGAAATGCGAATTATACACACACATACAGATTAGAAACAACAGGTGAGTCCAAAATGATAAAAAGTGAAAATCACGATTATGTGGAAAAGTCTCTGAATCATTCATGATGAGTAGATCTGATAATGTTGAGACTGTTTTGGGTTGTGCTGGTAGTATCGAATCAGAGAATTCCTACAGCACGGAAACAGGCCATTTAGCCCATCAACTCTGCACTGATCCTCCAATGAGCATCCCATTGATGCCTTATGCCCTGTAATCCTGCATTTCCCATGGCCAATCTAACCTGCAAATCATTGGACTGAGGGAAAAAAACTGGAGCAACCGAATGAAACCCATGCAGTCATGGGGCGAATGTGCAAACTCCACACAGACAGTCACCTGAGGGTGGAACCAAACCCTGATGATATTAGCAGTTGAGCTATGGTTTTGTAGGCTAATTGAAGTTCCTTTCTCCTGATTCATTTTTTAAAACTCGGAGTAAAGGATTAAATTCCTTTCTTTACTTGCAGTGCAGGGGTGCATATTGGCTCTTCTCAAGCTGTGAAGCTCACAACATACTAGACATATTCTAATGAGTCCTGAAGAAGGGTTATACCTGAAACATTGTCTTCCACATCTCCTGATGGTGCCTGGCTTGCTGTGCTTTTCCAGTATCCTATTTGTTTACTTTGGATTCCCGCATCTGCAGTGTTATCTTTTGGTCTCTAGCATATGCTAATGCACAGCAGCCTAGTAATAGCATGCAGCTTATGTTGAACCTTTTGTTTAACCCCTACTTTATCTGGAACTTTCTAGAAAGGGAACCCCTCAAAAAGGTACCTCCCTGGCAAGTGGGGTGGATAGTATGATCAGACCCCTTGTTATCTCAAGTCACTCCTGTCTGTTGAGTGTTTCTTTGACACCTTCAGGTATTACATTCCATCAGTCCCAATAAGTATTTTCCAAGCCATTCACTGGATTTATGCCTGCAGTAATTTTGTCTCAGTAGAAACTCTTTTTTTAAAACAAATCACACTTTGGACTTAAAGGTTAAAAGCATATGAAGTATTTCAAGATTATGATCTGACATTGAAGCCCTTCCCCCACTGGATGTATGACTCGAGGTTTGTTTTCAATTCAGTACAAAGCGTGAAAGGAATTGAATATAGAACAACAGACGCACTCACAGCTGCCTTCATTCTCTGAGCCTCAGTCAATGTTGCCTTTTCGATTCTAACAGAATCTCTGCAGGTTCCGGACAGAGGTCTGCAAGAACATTTGGTTTCCCAGTAATGTGGATGTTTTTTTAAGACGTATGGTTGAAGGAACAAACTCCAATGGAATAACCTGTGGACAAGAGAGTTCAATGTGCACCCGCATCCATGTCTTACTCCAATGTATCCCTGCTGCTACCCTCATCCTTTGGGTTAGTGGAAATAGGGCAGATTGCTCCCCTTCAGGGTGGAGGTATTGCTTTATTGTGTGACATGACACAACTTTTGCGTTTTTCCCCGATCTGGGATATCAATCAGGGGTATCAATTAACTTCCCCATGACTCTTTGCTACTTTATGTAGCACACTGAACTGCTGTTTAACATTAACTTGATATTTATAGGAGCATTAACATGTAAAGTCTTGCCTGTAAGTTTGGGGCCCTGCTATGTTTAGCCACATTGTGCTTCACCACTGTTTGGGTGATTTCTACATGTTCTCTGAGCACTTCATGAGTGTCAGTCTTGGACCTCTGCTATGTATTGTAATGTGGGGACTTCCTCCTACTCTATTATAAATCTCTCCTTGATTACGTAGAACATAGAACATTACAGCACAGTACAGACCCTTCAGCCATCAATGTTTCGCTGACCAGTGGAACCAATCTGAAGCCCATTTAACCTACACTATTCTATTTTCATCCATATGTCTATCCAATGACCATTTAAATGCCTTGAAAGTTGGCAAGTCTACTACTGTTGCAGACAGGGCATTCCATGCCCTCATTACTCTCTGAGTAAAGAAACTACCTCTGATATCTGTCCTTTATCTATCACCCCTCAATTTAAAGCTATGTCCCCTCGTGCTAGCCATCACCGTCTGAGGAAAAAGGCTCTCGCTATCCACCCTATCTAACCCTTTGATTATCTTATATGTCTCAATTAGGTCATCTCTCCACCTTCTCTCTAACGAAAACAGCCTCAAGTCCCTCAGCCTTTCCTCATAAGACCTTCCCTCCATACCTGGCAACATCTTAGTAAATCTCCTCTGAACCCCTTCCAAAGCTTCCACATCCTTCCCGTAATGCGGTGACCAGAACTGTACGCAATAAACACTTTCAGCATACTTTCAGAGGCCCATGCAATTGGTGCTTATAATTTAATACAATTGGGGTCAACCCATTAGTCTCATTAGGGAATCAGGGTGCCAAAAAAACAGAAAATTTAGTTCTTTGCTACAGTCATGGGGGTACTCATAGCAGAATGGCCTGATCCATTGTTTTTAGAGTCTGGTGGTACCATTGTGGCCTGGTGGGTGATACAACAAAAACTTCCATTAGGTCCTGCCCAGGTTAGCCATGACTTCTAGAGCTATTTCAGACAATAACTTTGAGCCATGGCCCGACTGGATCTCAATGGGCAGACCACACCGGGTGAACTATGTGGTTAATTCCTTCATGTTTTGATGGATAAGGTTCTCAGGGGCTGGAGAATGTGTAGCCATAATCCATGATCCATGATGGTAAGGATACTTTCTTCTGTTTCAGGCGATCCGTAAAAACCTTGCTGATTGGTTCCCCAGCACAGGAATCATGCGCACAGGTCTTATGGCGTGTTGGGGGGGATTTTCCCGCAATCTGCAAAACCCCTCTCCATCCTGTTGAGCTGTGGTCAGACTGTTGAGCTGGTAAGACTGTTCCCATTGGAGGACACTGATCTGAAGTGAATGGTGAAATGAACTCAGGTAACATGAGAGCAAACATTTTACACGACAGGAACAGATGTCACCGTCAGGATGAGGCTGCCTATCAGGTACTGACTGCGAGTGTGGAAGGGGGACATGTACAGTACTACGTCCCCTGTTCCACGTACAGTTTCATCTTCATCCCTGTCATGATCCAGCCGCCATTCTTGGCTGGTAATGAGTTGGAGAGCACAGTGCTGAAGGCAGGCTGGCTGATCCACAGTCCAGGCTGATTTTTGGCATTTCATGCCCGTATTTCACTTGCTGCTGACATCAATGAGTCAATTAGGTTAATGGGCTGAAGAGTGGCAGATGGAGTTTAATTTTGATAAATGTGAGGTATCACATATTGGAAAAACAAACAAAGACATGTCTTACACAATTAGACATAGGGTCTTGGGCAGTGTTGTAGAACAGAGACGTAGGTTCAGCAGCATAATTCTTTTAAATCTGTATCACATATCGATAAGAGTTGAAGAGTGTGGTGCTGGAAAAGCACAGCAGGTCAGGCAGCATCTGAGGAGCAGGAAAATCAACGTTTCAAGGATAAACCCTTCATCAGGAATGAGGCTCATCAGGAATGTAGGGCTTATGCCTGAAACGTCGCTTCTCCTGCTCCTCGGATGCTACCTGACCTGCTGTGCTTTTCCAGCACCATACCCTTTGACTCTGAACACATTTCGATAAGGTGTTTAAGGCAGCATTTAGCATGCATGCCTTCATTGCTCAGACCTTTGAGTGTAGGAGGTGGGATGTGATGCTGAGGTTGTACAGGACATTGGTAAGGCCTCTTCTGGGGTACTGTGTGCAGTTCTGGTCACCCTGTTATAGGAAGGATATTATTCAACTAGAGAGGGTTCAGAAGAGATTTAGTAGGGTGTTGGCAGGAATGGAGGATTTGAGTCATAAGGAGTGCCTTGAAAGGCTGGAACTTGCCTCTGAAATGTAGGAAGTTGAGATGTGACCTTATAGAGATTTATAAAGTGACGAGGGGTATAGATAGGGTGAATGGCAGGTGTCTTTTAAGGTGAGAGGAGAAAGATTTCAAAAAGTTATGAGGTTTTTTTATGCAGTGAGTGGTTCGTGTGTGGAATGAACTTCCAGAGGAACTGGTGGATGCAGATACAGTTGCAATATTTAAAAGACACTTGGATAAGTTCATGAATATGAAAGGTTTGGAGGGATATGGGCCAGGTGCAGGCAGGTTGGACTAGTTTAGTTTGGGATTACGGTCAGCATGGACTGGTTGGAGCGAAGGGTCTGTTTCTGTGCTGTATAATTCTGTGAGTGAGTGAGGTAAGTACTATATCTGTCTGAGATTTAATATTGGTACAGACCTGGAGGCTCTACTCTCTCTATCTCTGACATTCAAGTCAAAAATCACACGACACCAGGTTACAATCCAATGGGTTTATTTGAAAGCACTAGCTTTCAGAGCGCTGCTCCTTCATCAGGTATCAGTGAGAGAGGAAGACTTTAGACACAGAATTTATAGGGAAAAGATCAAAGGGTCATACAACTCATGCAAACCTAAGGTGTGTTCAATTCATTTGCATGAGTTGATCTTTTCCTTATAAATTCTGTGTCTAAAGTCTTCCTCTCTCACTGATAGCTGATGAAGGAGCAGCGCTCTGAAAGCTAGTGCTTTCAAATAAACCCATTGGACTGTAACCTGGTGTCATGTGATTTTTGACATTGTCCAACCCAGTCTGACCCTGGCACCTGCACATCATAGCTGACACAAAAAGAAGACAAGACTCCACTGGCTCCCTTACTCTGCTGGTAGAAAGACTCTCTGCCTATCTCTGGTAACACGTTCCTTCTCCTCCCACAATAAGAAGAAACCTATGCAGGAGAATAATGGAGCTGACGGATGGACAACCTTAATTGTGTGTAACTTTAGGGGCAAAGGTCTGACGCTGTGTGAGGATAAGGTGGAAATGGCGATCAGACAGGGAATGTGAGGAAGTGCACAGACACAAAAGGGAGGGCTGGAGTGAAGGGTAATATGCTGAAATACGTTTGGGAAAGTTGATCGAGGGACATTTCAAATACGGTTGAATATGCGACGATACCCACCTTTCAGTCCTTGGTCAGGACATCAAACCGCTCTCAGCTTTCAGCCAGGATTGTGATGACACACTGCTCCTACAGTGTGGAAACAGGCCCTTCGCTCCAACAAGTCCACACTGACCCTCTGAAGAGTAACCCACCCAGACCCATTCCCTGTTATCCTATATTTACCCCTCACTAATGCACCTAGCGAACACATCCCAGAACAATATGGGCAATTTAGCACAGCCAATTCACCTAACCTGGACTGTGGGAGGAAACTGGAGCACCCGGAGGAAACCCATGCAGACACGGGGAGAATGTGCAAGCTCTGCACAGACAGTCGCCTGAGGCTGGAATTGAACCTGGGTCCCTGATGCTGTGAGGCAGCAGTGCTAACCACTGAGCCACCATGCTGCCCCAGTCACATGCTCCTGTACACCTCCTCCATTTCCTCCAACTGGACCGACTTGGTAATCCTTTCAGGGTCCCTCCACCACAGAGGACTATCTCCCTACGGGTCATCACAGCGTCTGATTCAGGGGCACGTTTTTCAAGCGAGGTACAGCCTTTGTGTATCTAAACTACCAACCTGTCACCTCCTGGTCTTCGACCCTCAAAGCCAGAACCTGTCCGCTTTCCCATTGGTGATCTCCCTTTAACTATGTAGGTTGTCATCACACCCTCTCTCCCTAAATGACTGGGGAGTACAGAAATAATATGGGCAGTAGTTGGCTTAAAAACCCATTGACAGGTGAATATGTTTGCTCCTGGCATTTCATGTACTGTTTAGACAGAGTCATTCAGCTGCCCATGGATATCAACTACACAATGCCAAGATCACCTGCCAACTAATTCCAGACTAATTATTTAGCTTGACGTACTTGTAACGCCAAAATTAACACAAAGAGCATAAGCAGCAAGTGGTGAAATGTCAGTCAGAATGACACAAGCATCGGGTCCTGGAATGTACCAGTCAGTCCCTCAAGCTTACTCTGCCATTCTGTGAGGTCAAACCTGTCAAAGAGCCATCACCGATGCACTCTGCTGTTCAGGAATAATTCTGTATGAGCTGTGGGATGTTTCAATAAGGTCCTTCTATCACTGGAGCTATCTGTAGGTGTAGCAAGAGGAGAGGGTGACCCAAGAGTTCAGGGGGCAAGGGAGTCACCCCACTCGAAGAAGACAAAGTGCCATGAATGGTGGGTGACTCAAGGCACGACAGAAGATTAACACATGGGCCAGAATTTATTGCCTGTTTGTAATTGCTCTTGAGTAGGTGATGATGGTTCAGTTATCTAGAACCTTTGCAGTCCATATGATGTAGGCAGATCTGCTAAACCATCTGAGAGGGGGTATGCCTGGAGTTTGACCCAGAGACAGTGAAGGAACAGGGATATATTTCCAAGTGAGGATGGTGAGGGACTGGCAGGGGAACTTGCAGGTGACGTGCTTTTAGGTGGTAGATGTCATGGGTTTGGAAAGCACTGTTTAAACAGCCTTGGTGAATTTCTGCACTGCATCTTCTAGATATTGTTTCTACTGAGCTTTGGTGGTGAAGGGAGTGAAGGTTTGTGGATGTAGTGCCAATCAAGTGGACTGAATAGACCTGGAAGCTGTCGATTTTCTCGTCTGTTGTTGGAGCAATGGACCGTGGATTCTAACTCCGGCCGGTAGTAAATTACATTTTTGTCTCTCAATTCAGTTTTACCCTCTCACTCTGTATCTCACAATTCAATTTCAATCTCTGTTTCAGTCTTTCCTCTGTGCTCTCTCTTTAAATCTTAGTAATTCAGGAGACAGGCTCTAGGTCCAATCATTGACCAAGGTCCCAGTTTGCACCTCAGGAAATGTTCAAATAAAAAGATGAGGAGAAAATGCAAAGGGTTCAAAGCCACTAGCTGTACAACATTCCCTGGCTGGGCTAGACCTGGAGTTACTGTGCTTGGTTCAAGGGCCCATATCTTAGGAAGTGTATATTGGCTTTGGAGATTACCAGAATAAGTTTACCAGAACGATACCTGGACTCAAAACTAAATTACAAGGCAAACTTTGATTGTATTCTCTTGAATTTACACGTTAAGGGACAGTTTGATGGAGTTTTCAAGAAACTTAGGGAAACAAATGGAGTAGATCAGGATAAATTACTTCTACAAGTTGGGGAGTCTTGGTGCCTTGAATATGTAACATTATAGGTTTTGTAATAAACTGTAATCTCCTTTTAAAGAGAATGGGTGCAAAGGAGCCTTGAAACATGATTCCCAAAAGTATTTGATTTCATTTGTGGATTCAACTGTGATTGGTACTGGACTGTACTTATCTCCAGAAGGATCATAAGACATATTGAAATTCAATGCACATTTCTAAGGATAAACATAAACTCATTGATAATGTTTCTCTCAAGATGTGAACGGCTTTTTCCTTTCTTACCAAACCTGGAAGAATGGGAGCCAGTTGGGTTAATGGCTAAGACAGCGAAACATTAATTATCTTGACTGAATGCTGATGGATGGGACTGTACTCCAGACTTCTGTTAATAACCACTATCTTAAATGGAAACATTATTCAAAGGATTGGGATACCCACCATTTTGAGTTGTGAACTGCTTAAAACTGTATCAAACTGTACAAATGTCTGACTAGGAGCAACCATTTGCTGCAAAACTGTAAAGACCATTTCAGCCATCACTCTGAGCTGAACTAATTGACAGCAATACCTGAGAGTTGGCTTTTCTCTCTGACATCAGGAGTTCCAGAAGAAGGTGTCCTGAAATCCTCGACTTTCTGTTGAAAAGGAACCCAGGCAGTTTGAAAGTGTTGTGCTGGCAAACCCCGGTAAGGAGTCAAAAAGTGTGGTGTTGGAAAAACACAGCCGGTCAGGCAGCATCCGAGGAACAGGAGAGTTGATGGTTCAGACATAAGGAGGAAAGTGACCTTCACTCGCTCCCCAAATCTACTGCTCCTGTTGTGTCCATCGACAAAGGCAAACTCCAACTGTTCAACTGCTGAAGCCATTGCACAGGCCATATTTGACCTTTCAACTTCAATTCTTTATTCCAGATTACCAACACTCCAAGCTGCAGGACTGCAAAGATCTGACTGAAAGTTAGCTTTACAAGGCTGTCTTGTGCTTATCTGCATGGATGTACCTGGTCAGTAAATTTATCACCTTTATTTAAATAGCTTTCTGCAATGTTTTGTAATATCTTGGTTATGGCTAAAGCTTTGCTGTTGATTATTTTTAAATTAAATCGCTCACAAATTAACAGAGGGTTTTTTTTGTTAAGAATCCCTACCATGTGGACATAGGCCCTTTGGCCCAACAAGTTCACACTGACCCTCCAAAGAGTAACCCACCCAGACCCATTCCCCTCCTCTATTATCCTACATTTACCCCTCACTAATGCACCTAATCTATACATCCCTGAACACCATGGGCAATTTAACATGGCCAATTCCTTGACAGCGGGCCTGGTAGATGGATGCTCTAGATGGGAGGTTGGCCTTTGTGATTGCCTGGGCCGAGTTCACCACTCTCTGTAACCGTCTCCGATCCTGAATGGTACAGTTGCCACACCAGGTAGCGATACACCCAGACAGGATGCTCTCGATGGCGCACCTATAAAAGTTGGCTTAAAGTGTTGGTGATGTAATCGCGTTACAGCCAACACACATTTTAAAAGTTTGCACTGTAAAAACAGAGACCCCAGTTCATCAATCATGTTACAACGAACTCATGTTGAGGAAACACGTGTTGTGCAGGACGACCTAAAGGGGAAAGAACACTGTCTGACCAGCACTTCATATTCATTCGATTCTCTCGTCCCACTGTCTTCATCACAATTGTTACAAGCTGTTGTTCTCCTTTAAACTTAACCTGTTGTAAGGTATACAATGAATCATCTGAATTTTTATCCGACATCTCTCTAGCACCTACATTTGATGTATCAGAATCGTGCTAACACCTCTATCGATCATCTCTGTAGGATTTAAATGCTTGCCTGTTTTCATCCTGGCTTAAACATACAAACACAAAAATCAGGAACTGAACCAGGCCATTTGACACTTCAGGTCTGCTTCACCATTCAATAAGATCATTGTTTCCCAAATTCCACATTGCCATCTTAATTTTTGATTCCCCTACCTACAAAGAATTTATCTGCCTCCCATGATCCCATTCCCACCGCCTTCTGAGGTAGGCAGCTCCTCAGAGAGAGTAGATTTCCCTTCATTGCCTCAGTAAAAGGACGACCTCTGATTTTAAACCAGTTTCCCCTGGTTTTACACTGACCCAGAAGAGGAGAAATTCGTTCCATGTCCACTCTTTCGAGGTCATTCAGGATCTTATAAACTTCAATCAAATCACCCCTTGCTCTTCTAAACCCGAGTGAAAACAAATCCAGCCTGTCCATCATTCCTCATCAGACAGCCAGTTCATTCCACAGATTAATCCAATAAACTATTTCAGACCCATTTCCAATGTATTTATCTCCTTTCTTAAGTAAGGAGATCAGAACTGCCCACAGTATTCGAGATGTGGTCTAAGCAAAGCCCCGTATAACAGAAGCATAATGAATTTACTTTCATGTTCAATTCTTCTCATTGTAAAGGACAGCATTCCATTAGCTTTCTTAATTACTTGCAGTACTTGTATAGTAACCTTTGATGACTCAATACTAGAGCACCAAGGTCCTTCTGCAATGTTCTGCATCTCAATAGTATTTTATGCTTCCTGTCAAACTGAATGCCTTCATATTTTCCCAATTGCATTCCAAGTGCCAGATTTTTGACTGTGCACATAACCTGCCATACCAGTCTGCATCCTTATTAGGTCAAATTCACCACATACTTTCCTCCTTACCTTTGTGTCATCTGCAAATTTAGTTCACGTACCTTTGAACCTATCACATAAGATTTTGTAATTCATCCGTGGAATAGCTGGCCCAACATTTATTGCCCGTCCCTCCTTGTCCTTGAGGATCTTTTTAGATTAGATTAGATTCCCTATAGTGTGGAAACAGGCCCTTCGGCCCAACCAGTCCACACCGACCCTCCGAAGAGCAACCCACCCAGACCCATTTCCCTCTGACTAATGCACCTAACAGCTCAGCTTCCTTCTTGAACTGCCGAAGTCTGCTTTCTGTGGATTGATCCACAATGCCATTAAGAGAGTGAGTTACATGATTTTGACCCAGCGACCCTGAAGGGACAGCGATGTATTCCCAATTCAGGATGGCAAGTGACTTGGAGGGGAACTTGCAGGTGGTTGTGTTCCCATGTATTTGGGGCCTTTGTCTTTCCAGATGGAAGTGGCCAAGGGTTTGTAAGATGCTATTTAAGGAACCTTGGTGTATTTCTGTAGTGGAATTTGTAGATGGTACATGCTGCTGCTACTGCATGTCGGCAGTGGAAAGAGTGAGTGTTCATGGAGGTGGTGCCAATCAAGCAGGCTGCTTTGTCCTGAATGGTGTCAAACTTCTTGAGTGTTGTTGGAGCTGTACCCATCCAGGCAAATGGGGAGTGTTCCACCACACTCCTGACCTGTGCCTTGTAGATGGTAGCTGGGCTTTGGGGAATCAGGAGGTGAGTTATTTGCTGCAAGATTCCTTGCCTCTAACCTGCTCTTGTAGCCACTGCACTTGTATAACTAGTCTAGTTCACTGTCTGGACAACAGTAACTCCCAGGATATTGACAATGGGGTTCCAGTAAAGCCATTGTATATCAGATGTGAATGGATTAGATTCTCTCTTGTTGGAGATGGTCATTGTGGTACTTGCCTGGTACAAATGTTATTTTCCACTTGTCATCCCTAGGCATTGTATAAATTGTAAAAAGTTGAATGCCCACTGCAGATCCCTCATGATCCCACTCATTGCTTCCTGCTGATTAGGCCAAGACCCATCATGCATACTCAATTTTCTGCAGCCAGCCAATCATGTCCATTCTACTATGATACCCTTATCCCATGACCCTCCAACTTTGTGCAAAAACCTGTTAAATTGGAATCTTATCAAATGCCACCTGGAAATCCAAATTCAATACATCAAAAATAGAAAAGTAGAGAATAGGTGCAGGAATAAGCCATTCGGCCCTTCGAGACTGCACTACCATCCAATATGATCATGGCTGATCAGGCAATCTCAGTATCCCCTCCCACTTTCCCCCCCATACCCCTTGATCCCTTTAGCCTCAAGGGCCATGTCCAGCTCCCTCCTGATTTTATCTAAAAAAACTGGTCCCAACCGCTTTCTGTGGTAGGGAGCTCCACAGGTTCACAACTCTCTGAGTAAAGAAATTCTTCCTCCTCTTGGTCCTGAACGGCTTACACCTTATTCTTAAAGTGAGACACTCAGTTCTGAACTTACCCAACATCAGGAACATTCTTCCTGCATCTAGCCTGTCCAGTTCCATCAGAATTTTATGAGATCCCCCTCATTCTTCTAAATTCCAGTGAGTACAAGCCCAGTCGATCCAGTCTTTCTTCATATGTCCGTCCTGCCATCCCGGGAATCAGGCTGGTGAACCTTCGCTGGACTCCCTCAATAACAGGAATGTCTTTCCTCCGACTAGGAGATTAAAGCTGCACACAATACTCAAGGTGTGACCTTACCAAGGCCCTGTATGGAATTGTAGGAAGGATGGAGACACAGATTTGAGAGGCAGTAGGATACACAAAGACTTTGAAGAGGGAAGGGCAGTTGTCAACTGGGGCACTGAGAGCAATAGTTTTTCTGTGAGATGGGAATGGAAGGAGCAATGATAGATATGAAGAATTGGGGGGGGGGGGGGGTGTTACATGGATTGACTGCCTTCATTGACTGCCTGCAGATGGTGTGCTTTTTGAGCAAAATAGAATGTATCTGCAAATACAATTGTCTTAAGATCCTTTTCCAAAGCTACCTGATTAAGGAACATTGATCCGAAAGCTCGTGCTTCCAAATAAACCTGTTGGACTATAACCTGGAGTTGTGTGTATTTTTTATTTTATGGTGAGAGGGGAAAGATTTAAAAAAGACATGAGGGGCAACTTTTTTTTACACAGAGCATGATTCCCGTGTGGAAGTTCATTCTTGTTGGGGTAACATGTGGATTAGTGGTGCTGGAAGAGCACAGCAGTTCAGGCAGCATCCAAGGATCAGTAAAATCGACGTTTCAGGGAAAAGCCCTTCATCAGGAATAAAGGCAGAGAGCCTGAAGGGTGGAGAGATAAGCTAGAGGAGGATGGGGTTGGGGAGAAAGTAGCATAGAGTACAATAGGTGAGTGGGGGAGGGGATGAAGGTGATAGGTC
>NC_057718.1:90331455-90339274 GCF_004010195.1 Chiloscyllium plagiosum
TTACCTTGGGGTAACATTAGATTAGATTAGATTAGATTACAGTGTGGAAACAGGCCCTTCGGCCCAACAAGTCCACACCGACCCGCCGAAGCGCAACCCACCCAGACCCATTCCCCTCTTCACCTAACACTACGGGCAATTTAGCATGGCCAATTCACCTGACCTGCACATCTTTGGACTGTGGGAGGAAACCGGAGTATCCGGAGGAAACTCCACACAGTCAGTCGCCTGAGGCGGGAATTGAACCCGGGTCTCTGGTGCTGTGAGGCAGCAGTGCTAACCACTGTGCCACCGTGCCGCCCCGCCAGGTCAACATGCTATTCATTCAGTTAGCTACTGCTGTGTCTGGGTGTGTCCTGTTAGCTGTGATTTGTGATGTGTTACACATTGTTTTGCTCCTTATTGTAATTGAGGGACTCGGGGCTGCCAAAATTACAGGACTCACACATTCAATTTAACAAAATACTAGCCAAGTGTTAAGCAAACAACAACTAATGGAAGGTAACAGCTCTGGATTTTGTGGGCTGTGAGTTCAGATTGTCTTTGTCCTCTTTGCTATTTAGATCCAGGCTAAGTGTCTCCTCAATAGTACTGAAGCCAATATCAACTTTCACTGTCATCGTTATGCATTGGTACAATCGATGAAATTTCACCTTTCTCTGGTTTTGGATGCAAGATGTGCATTTGAAGGAGATGTGATTCAATAATTGTCAAAAAGAATTATCGTAATTGTTTCCAATAATCCAAAAATAAATGAGGACATGGCCCCTCAGATGATAACATTTCCATTCTTTATTAATACATGTCTGAGTAGGTGAACTTACTGTTCATTTCCAGTGTTGGAGCCCATCAAGAGCAGGAGCAAACCAAATATAACTTGGTCTCCTGCATCATTTTCAGGTCAAATTGCACAATGAGATAACGTATGGCATGGTGCGATTTCACCCCACAAGGGAGGATGAGTGCATCTGCAATTCAAAGCTCTGCAACAATGTCATGGTGGTAGACACGGCAAGGAGTTCAAGGCGAGGCGACACCCACCACAGTAACAGAAACCAGTGCTGGTGCCCATCCTATTCGAAAATGAACCGGAATAATGGCCAGCAAGCATCAGAGACTATGGAGGCCAAAGCCTGGTATTCTTTGGAGCACAACACTCGGTTGTAAGCTTACAATTAACACAGGAACAGGAAGAGGCCATTGAGCCACTAAGAATTTGTTCATTCAGTCATAGAGTCACACAGTACGACAACACACTTTTCAGTCCATCCAATCCATGTCGACCATAATCCCAAACTAAACTAGTCCCATCTGCCTGCACTTGACCTGTATCCCTCCAATTCTTTCTTATTCATGTACTTAGCCAAAAGTCTTTTAAACATTGTAACTGTACCCGCATCCATCATTCCCTCTGGAAGTTCATTCCACACACGAATCACTCTGTATAAAAATGTTGCCCCTCATGTCTTTTTTAAAGCTTTCCCCTCTCTCCTTAAAAGTAAAACAAATCATACAACACCAGGTTATAGTCCAACAGATTTATTTGGAAGCACTAGCTTTCAGAGCAATGCTCCTTCGTCAGGCAGCTTTGGAAGAGGATCATAAGTCACAGAGTTTATAGCAAAAGATTACAGAACCATGCAATTTAAATGATATATTGAACAAACCTAGATTACTGTTAAATCTTCATATTTTAGAATGGGTTGTGAATGAGAGAGAGCACATGTATGAGAGAGGTCACATTACAGGTGACCCCACGACACTATATACACACTCTTACATACTCACACAATCACGCAGACCCTGTCTCATACACACACACTCACAGGCGTTTACTCCATGACACTCACACACACACTTTACCAAGCATACACATATGCAAACACACACTCTGTCACGCGCACTCACATTCTCATGCACACACTCACTCTCTCTCTCCCTCGCATGCACACACATACACATATAAATCTCTGGGGTGAATTAGCATCTGCAGAATTGTACTTGCAGATACATTCTATTTTGCTCAATAAGCACACAATCTGCAGGCAGTCAATCCATGTAACGTTTTATAAATTCCTACTCTGGAAATAGAACGAGTTTGACTCAAGATTGGGCTACAGACAGACTCTAATGTCACACCTTTAATGCATTGCCTGAACTGAGATGTCAGACTTTTATTATGTCAGGCAATCAAAGATTATGAAACAAAGCCAGATGAATAGAGTTGAGATACAGATCTGATTAAAATCTAACTAAATTACAGATTAAAATGAGCTTTTTAACGGGCTTCCAGGGTCTATGGGATTTCGTGTTGTTTCAATGCGCTAATTGTGATTTTTGAAACATCTCTTTCTGCTCCCTGTGCACTCTAACCGTTATTCTCAATAACAAAATTCCCTGTCATATGTTTCACTTCAATCCACTTTTGTCAGATTTTTCCACATCACTGAAACACTTTGTTCGAGATCTATAGCCCTCCATGGATTCCCTTGATGGTGCAGTCAATACCACATCCGGCATCAAGCTGGTTACTCCTCACTGGAGGTAGAAAGGAAATCTTGTCCCTCTCCCCTCTCGTTAACAACTCTTCAGCCAACAGGGCAACTTCTGAGTCAACAAGGCACATGATCAGCAGCTTTTGAATCACGTGTGCAAGCTATGGTGAGATTCTGCTCTGTTAAAAAAGCACCCTGCACTCCATATCTGTAAATTATACTTGCAGAGTCAAGATTACAATAACTTGCTTGTGACTTCAGGTTAAATTCTCTGCAGCAGCAAGAAATAGCACGTCTTAATTAATTTTTAATCATGTTCGACGGTAATTAAATCAGAAAGCCATTTCCTGTATGATACTCTGCTCTAACGAGACAAAGTGTAGTGGTAAGATATAGAGCACTCTTAGAAATGCTTGTGTTTTATCCAGTGCCTAGCAAAGGGATTAAAAACTGTTCTCTTCAAAAGCTGGTAGCGATTGCTGCACACACTTTTGACAGTCATTCCTTTTTTGTTGTGGAGACCAAAGAATAAAAAATAAAGTATTCCAGAATCTGGTTATTAATGGAGAGTCCGCCAAGTCAGCACAGTGGTTTAAAATTACAAGTGGTCTTCTTTTATCCTCAACCATTTAATGTTCTAGAGATTCAATTATATTGAGGTTAGATTAGATTCTCTACTGTGTGGAAACAGGCCATTCAGCCCAACTAGTCCACACCGACGCTCCAAAGAGACCCATTCCCCCTGAATGATGCACCTAACTCTATGCGCAATTTAGCATTGCCAATTCACCTAACCTACACATCTTTGGATTGTGGAAAGAAACTGGAGCACCCAGAGGAAACCCAAGCAGACATGGGGAGAATGTGCAAATTCCTCACAGACAGTCACCCAAGGCTGGAATCAAACCCAGGTCCCTGGTGCTGTGCGGCAGCAGTGCTAACTCCAGTTAAGGCTAGGGTTAAGGAACCAATATTGAGTGCAAAAAGGGTGCACTGATTCTGCTCCAGAAGTGGGCGGCACGGTGGCACAGTGGTTAACACTGCTGCCCCACAGCGCCTGAGACCCGGGTTCAATTCCCGCCTTTCGGCTGGTCGGTGTGGACTTGTTGGGCCGAAGGGCCTGTTTCCACACTGTAATGTAATCTTAAAAAAAAAAGTGGGGTGGGACCCTCAACAGCAAGGAGGCAAGTGTGAGGCAGGGAGGAGATAGAGTAATCAGAGGTCAGGCTGGCACACGATAGGGAGCGAGGAATGTCTGTTGGATTATATTGCATTTACTTCAATGTAAGAGGGCTGATGAACTCAGGGTGTGGATAGGGACGTGGGACTGGGATGATATAGCCATTACAGAAACATGGCTAAGAGAGGGGCAGGACTGACAGCTTAATGTGCCAGGGTACAAGTGCTTTAGGCAGGACAGAGGTGGAGGGGAGGGGGAGTTGTATTTTTAATTAAGGTGAGTATCACAGTAGTAGTCAGAGATGAAATAACTGAGTGATTATCCGGAGAGGCTTTGTGGGTGAAGCTAAGAAATGAAAAGGGGATGGTGATGTTATTGTACTGTAGACCCCCAAACAGGCAAAGGGAATTTGAGGAACAAATATGTGGGGAGACTGGGGAAACTTGCAGGAGGAATAGAGTTGTCTGCGGAGAGGATTTTAATTTTCCTAACATAGACTGGGACTGCCAGAGTGTTGAGGGCTTAGGTGGGGTGGAATTTGTTAAGTGTGTTCAGGAAAGTTTCTTCAAGCAGTATATAGAGGGTCCTACTCAGGAAGGGCCAAAACTCGACCTACTCTTGGGAAATAGGGCAGGACAGGTGAGGGAGGTGACAGTGGGGGAGCACTTTGGGACCAGTGACCATAGTTCTATTAATTTTAAAATAGTTATGGAGAGGGACAAAACTGGTCCACAGGTTCATATTCTAAACTGGGGCAAGGCGAAATTTAATGGACTTAGACAGGAGCTTGCAGGGGTTGATGGGAGCAGTTTATTTCCGGGCAAAGGGACCTCCGGCAAGTGAGAGGCCTTTAAAAGTGAGATAGCTCAAGTTCAAGGTCTATCTGTGAGGGTGAAGGGCAAGGTTGGCAGGAATAGGGAACCCTGGATGACAACAGATATTGAGGCTTTGACAAGAAAAAAGGAGGCCTGGCTCAGGTACAGGCAGCTGGGATCAAGGGAATACCTGGAGGGATACGGGAGTACAGGAGTTTACTGTAGAAGGAAAGCAGGAGGGTGAAGAGCAGAGATGGGGTAGCCTTAGCCGAGAAGATTAGGGTGAATCCAAAGAGGTCCTTTAAATATCTTAAAGGAAAAAGAATAACTCAAGAGAGAATAGGACCCCTCAAGGACCAAAGTGGACATGTATGTGTGAAACTGCAGAAGATGGGTGAGGTCCTCAATGAATATTTATCCTCTGTGTTTATAGTGGAAAAAGACAAGAAGACCCAGGGAACTTGGGGAAGTTAGTGGTGATATCTTGGGACAGTCCACATCACAGTAGAGGAGTTATTCGATGTATTAGAATGTATGAAGGTGGATAAATCTCGTGGTCCTGACCAGATATATCTAAGGAGAAAGTGAGGACTGCAGATGCTGGAGATCAGAGTCGAGAGTGTGGTACTGGAACAGCACAGCAGGTCCGGCAGCATCTGAGGAGCAGGAGAATCGACGTTTCGGGCATAAGCCTTTCATTAGGACTCATTCCTGATGAAGGGCTTATGCCCGAAATGTCGATTCTCCTGCTCCTCAGATGCTGCTTGACCTGCTGTGCTTTTCCAACACCACACTCAGACATATCTAAGAACTCTTCAAGAGGCTAGAGAAGAAATTGTGGGGGCCCTGGCTAATATTTTTGCATCATCGTTAGCCACAGGTGAGGTCCCAGAAGACGAGAGGGTAGTGAATATTTGGCCCTTATTCAAGAACGGCTCAAAGAAAAACCTGGGATCTAACAGTAAGCCTAACATCTGTGGTGGGTAAATTACTTGGGAAGATTCTGACAAATAGGGTATACGTATATTTGGAAGGACAGGGTTTGATTAGGAATAGTCTGCATGGCTTTGTGCGTGGGAGATCACGCCTCCCAAATTTGTTAGAGTTCTTTGATGAAGTGACCAGGAAGGTTGATGAAGGCAGGGCCGTAAATGTAATCTGCAAGGATTTTAGTAAGGCCTTTGATAAGTTTCCACATGGTAGGCTGCTCTGGAAGATTAGATCGCATGGAGTCCGCGGGAAGCTCGCAAATTGGATACAAAATTGGCTTGATGGTAGGAAGTAGAGGGTAATAGTGGAAGAATGTTTGTCGGACTGGAGACCTGTGACTAGTGGTGTGTCTCAGGGGTTGGTGCTGGGCTGATTGCTGTTTGTTATCTATATCAATGAGAATGTACAAGGCATGATTAGTAAGTTTGCTGATGACATTAAGGAAGGTTAGCAGAAACTGCAGCAGGACTTTGATCAGCTGGGGAAGTAGGCTGAGAAATGGCAAATAGAGTTTAGTATAGATAGGTGTGAGGTCTTGCATTTGGAAAATAAAATCAAGGTAAGAGTTTCATGGTGAACGATCAGGCCTTAAAGAGTGTAGTGGAACAGAGGGACCTTGGAGACCCTGACCCTGGCGTAGTATTAGTGACCCTGATGTGGTATTAGTGACCCTGGTGTGGTATTAGTGACCCTGGTGTAGTATTAGTGACCCTGATGTGGTATTGGTGACCCTGGTGTGGTATTAGTGACCCTGATGTGTATTAGTGACCATGGTGTGGTATTAGTGACCCTGATGTGGTATTAGTGATGCTGATCTGTATTAGTAGAGTCACAGGTTCTCTGAAAGTAGAGTCACAGGTTGATAGGGCAGTGAAGGAGGCTTTTGGCACACTGGCCTTCATCAGTCAGGGCACTGAGTATAGAAGTTGGGAAGTTATATTCCAGTTATACAGATGTTTTTGAGGCACACTTGAAGTATTGTGTTCAGTTTTGGTTCAGGAAGGATGTTATTAAACTGTAAAGAGTGCAGAAGACATTTACAAAGATGTTGCCAGGACTCAAGGGTCTAAGTTACAGGGAGAGGTAGGACAAATTAGGACTTTTTTCTTTAGAGCATAGGAGACTGAGGGGGGTCTTATAGAAGTGTATAAGATCATGATTAGGACTTTTTTCTTTAGAGCATAGGAGACTGAGGGGGGGATCTTATAGAAGTGTATAAGATCATGAGAGGTATGGATAGGGTGAATGCATTCAGTCTTTTTCCCAGTGTTGGGGAATCGAGGACTAGAGGGCATCAGTTTAAGATTAGAGGGGAAATAATAAAAGGGAACCCGAGAGGCAACTTTTTTACACAGGTTTGTACACATATGAAGTGGTGGAGGCTGGTACAATTGCAGCATTTAAAGGGCATCTGGATGGGTACATGAATAAGAAGGGTTTAGAGGGGTATGGACCAGGTGCTGGCAAATAGGACAAGATTAGGTTAGGATATCTGGTCGGCATGGAGGAGTTGGACCGAAGGGTCTGTTTCCGTGCTGTACACCTCTGTGACTCTCTGACCGATTTCTCACATTTATACCAGTTGATTCCGACTTCAGGGAACAACTTTGTGTTGATTCATTTGTCTGCAGTTTTAGTGCAATTGCCATGGACCCTGGTGTAGTATTAGTGACCCTGATGTGTATTAGTGACCATGGTGTAGCATTAGTGACCCTGATGTGGTATTCGTGACCCTGATGTGGTATTAGTGACCCTGATGTGTATTAGTGACCCTGGTGTAGTATGAGTGACCCTGATGTGCATTAGTGACCCTGGTGTAGTATTAATGACCCTGGCGTAGTATTAGTGACCCTGATGTGGTATTAGTGACCCTGGTGTGGTATTAGTGACCCTGGTGTAGTATTAGTGACCCTGATGTGGTATTGGTGACCCTGGTGTGGTATTAGTGACCCTGATGTGTATTAGTGACCATGGTGTGGTATTAGTGACCCTGATGTGGTATTAGTGATGCTGATCTGTATTAGTGACCCTGATGTGTATTAGTGACCCTGGTGTGGTATTTGTGACCCTGATGTGGTATTAGTGACCCTGATGTGGTATTGGTGACCCTGGTGTGGTATTAGTGACCCTGATGTGCATTAGTGACCCTGATGTGAATTAGTGACCCTGGTGTAGTATTAGTGACCCTGATGTGGTATTAGTGACCCTGGTGTAGTATTAGTGACCCTGATGTGGTATTAGTGATCCTGATGTGTATTAGTGACCCTGGTGTGGTCTTAGTGACCCTGATGTGTATTAGTGACCCTGATGTGTATTAGTGACCCTGGTGTAGTATTAGT
>NC_057718.1:90339774-90357156 GCF_004010195.1 Chiloscyllium plagiosum
ACACACACACAGAAACATGTATGCACGCACACACATAGACATAGTCACATAAACACGCGCACTGATACACACAGGCAATACACACACACAAACACAGATACACACAGACATACACATACATTCACGCACGCGCACACAGGCTTAGATGCACACACACACATAGGCACATGCACAGATACACACTGACGCACACAGACATAGACTAACACGCACATACACACGAACTGATACACATAGACACACACAGACACACATGCATATACACACGTACAGATACACACAGACACACACAGACACAACACTCACAGACACATGTTCACACCCATACACAGGCAAACACACACACATGCACAGATACACAGACACACGCAGACACACACATAGACGCACACATACAAACATGCACTCACAGACACACACACATAACATACACACACACGCAGACACATGCATATATACACATAGATACACGCATCATCATTCGGAAGGCAGCACATCATACACATCTTCAGACAGTAGATTATTAAACTAAATAAGAAATCAGAATCAAGCACAAAGTCAATACTGATATTCCATGCAGTACTGAGGGAGTCCCAATGTATATAAGACCTGTTAAGTTTCAGAGGGAACCTCTATCTCTCTCTACTTTCCCCTAGCATTTTTATTTTAATAATAAATTCTGTGCTGAATCCACACTAGGACAACAATTCCCCAAATCAGTCTATTAATGTAGCAGTCAGAATAATGCCATTGAATGCAGGTGCACATTTTTTTTTGCTTAAAGCATTCCTAAACTGCTAGTTTTTTTTTGAGGATCTCTAATAACTCAAACAAAACAGAACTTTGGCGGATCTTTGAATTGACACAGCCATCTGGTGATACCAATGCTTTAGGAATTAGACTTTGTAGAGCAAATGCACTTCCTCCAGCATTCACCCATACCTGCTCCCAAAGACACTTTTAACCATTAGTTCAGTGACATGACTAACATTTATATTCATAGAATCCCTACAGTGTGGAAGCAGGCCATTTGGCCCATCAATTCCACACTGGCTCTCCAAAGAGCATCAAACCCTGTAGCCCTGCATGGCTAATCAAACCACTTTGCACGTCCCTGGATGCTGTGAGTAATTCAACACGCCTTAACCACCCTAATCTGCATAGCTTTGGACTGTCAGAGGAAACTCATGAAGATGTGGGGAGAATGTGCAAACTCCACACAGACAGCTCAAGGGTGGAATTGAAGCCAAGTCCCAAGCACCGTGAGGCATCAGTGCTAACCACTGAGCCACCCAGACCAGCCTCTCCAGTCGGAAGCTGAGCCCATAATCATAGTGGCAAAAGGCCAGGTCTTTCATGCTGCCATGGAGAAATGGGTGTTGTTATCAACATAGAACACTGTTAGCTGAATGAATGTAACAAAACCTCCATCGCATTAGTGTTGTTCTTTCCTCAATGAGGTAATCACTGTTCTCAGTAGCATAGTGGTGAGTATCCCTGCCTGTTACGTGAGAGACTGGGGTTCAATTCCTCGTTGGGAGGACCTGATTGTATATGGACTTCAATCAGGCATTTGATAAGGTTCCCCATGGTAGGCTCACTCATAAAGTCAGGAGGTATGGGATACAGGGAGATTTGCTCTCTGCATTCAGGATTGTTTGGCTGACAGAAGGCAGAGAGTGACTGTAGATGGAAAGTATTCTGTCTGGAGGTCAGTGGTGAGTGGTGTCCCACAGGGCTCTGTTCTTGGCCCTCTGCTCTTTGTAGTTTTTATAAATGACTTGGATGACGAGGTCGAGGGCTGAGTTAGTAAATTTGCCAAAGATACAAAGGTTGGAGATGTTGTTGATAGTATTTAGGGCTGTTGCCGGCTGCAATGCGACATTGACAGGATGCAGAGCTGGGCTGAGAAATAGCAGATGGAGTTCAACCTGGATAAATACGAAGTGATGCATTTTGGAAGGTCAAACTTGAATGCTGAATATAGGATTAAAGACAGGATTCTTGGCAGTGTGGAGGAACAGAGGGATCTTGGTGTTCAAGTGCATAGATCTCTCAAAGTTACCAGCCAAGTGGATAGGGTTGTTAAGAAAGTTAATGGTGTTTTGGCTTTCATTAACGGGGAATCAAGTTTAAGAGCCACGAGGTTGTGCTGAAGCTCTACAAAATCCTGCTGGGACCACACTTGGAATATTATGTCCAGTTCTGGTCACCCTGTTATAGGAAAGATGCAGAGGCTTTGGAGAGGGTGCAAAGAAGGTTTACCAGGATGCTGCCTGGATTGGAGGGCTTGCCGTATGAAGAAAGGTTGATGAAGCTCGGACTTTTCTCTCTGGAGAGAAGGAGGAAGAGAAGTGACTTGATCGAGGTGTACAAGGTAATGAGAGACATGGTTCTGGATCAGTGGTGCTGGAAGAGCACAGCAATTCAGGCAGCATCCAATGAGCAGCGAAATCGACGTTTCGGGCAAAAGCCCTTCATCACGAATAAAGGATAGAGTCAATAGCCAGGGTCTTTTCCCCAGGACAGGATTGACTGGCACAAGGGATCATAGTTTTAAGGTGTTAGGAGGAAGGTATAGAGGAGACATCAGAGGTAGGTTCTTTACACAGAGAGTTGTGAATGCATAGAATGTGTTGCCAGTGGTGTTGGTGGAAGCAGAGTCATTAGGGACATTTAAGCGACTGCTGGACATGCACACGGACAGCAGTGAATTGAGGGGTGCGTAGGTTAGGTTATTTTATTTTAGATTAGGGATAAGCCTCGGTACAACATCGTGGGCTGAAGGGCCTGCTCGGTGTTGTACTTGTCTATGTTTTTTTCTATGTTCTATGTAATTCCTTCCTATCCAGAGCAATTGTAAAAAACAAAGAATGAGCAGAAAGCATAAACCAGGAAATATAAGTGAAACCTCTCAGAGAAGATAAATTTGCTTTGCTCCAGCAGTAGCTCAATCCATTACAGTGCCATAACTATTTACTGACAATGGCATTTTGCCCATTCACTATTATATGGGTGAGACCCATTGGCAATGAATGGCATTCTTGAAATATCATTGTTAGCTTTGGCATAGCATCCGTCCAATTCATTAACGTAGATCAGTTCAGGACAAGAACACACCATTTAGCCTGTGGCACTTTATCCCTCCACTGCCTCAGTGTTTAATCCAATCTTACTTTGAATGAACTTTCACTACCTTCAGTTGGAAAATTAATCCAAACTTTGGAGTAAAACAATTCTTCCTATTGCATCTCTTACATTTTAACATTTTCTGTTTTAAACTTATATCATCTGGTCCGTTTAGCTTCGTTTAATTTAGTTATTATGCTGAGTCAGTCTTGACCATAATTTTCTAAATCCTATGCTTCCCAGGAATTAATCCTAATCTAAAATAACCTAACCTACACTCCCTTCAATTCACGGCTGACCATGTGCATGTCCAGCAATCACTTATATGTTCTTAATGACTCTGCTTCCACCATATTTTCCTGTCATACATGTAAATCAGGTTGAAGGGTGCCCTACTTCTAGGTTGTGCTGAGACGGTAGGATGGGACTGTTGGATTTCAGGGATGTTGCTGAGGAACATATGGTAGTTGTCGGGCGACGGGAAGGAGTGGGGTAGGGGAGAAGGTTGAGAGATCATTGACAGTGGGGTGGGTACCATTTTAATCCACAGAATTTTGGCTACGTCCATCATTGAAAACAAAGTTGCAACGATTTAAAGAGACCGCACAGCTGTTCGCTCTCAGTCTGAGCTGCACATTAGAGTTCAAAATCGCCTGATCACAAGTAGTTTGGGAAATCTGACACAAACCCCACCCCCAAACTGGGTCATCTGATAAGCAACTAGGGACATGAACTTTGAGGCAATGATGGAGGGAGAGGCAGATTTGACAGTCCTAGGATTGGCTGGAGGGCTGCTATGGACCAGACTAAACCCCCTCAAAATATAAAATAGATTCTTACACTTTTTCATCTTAAAGGCAAGTGCTAGGTGTTGCGTTCTGGATACAATTCAATTGGTCAAACTACCAGGCTTGAAGCAAAACAAACTTTATTCATGCACTAGTTAAAATACAATAAAAGAAATAAGAAATTGGAATAACAACGCTACTGGAAAACTTAACGAAATAATAGATATAGTATCTATTGGCAATTAACTGTTCCAATATGGTAAAATCCCATAAATGCATCCTTGATAAAAGACAAATTTAGTGAAATAGATTGTTACATAGGCAATTCTCCAGTGCAGGACAAAAAAAATCATGAGAAAGCTTTGAGAGAGAGGGAGTAGCAGGAAGAGAGCATTCCAAACCTAGATTCAAGATCCCAGCAACAATTGCTGCCGAAAAACCTTAAAGTCCTGTTTCTGAGGAGCCTACACCACCCATTCAGGATGCTTCTATTGTTTCTGCTTATACAAAACCCAAGACCTCACAAGCTGTTTACTTTAAGGGCTTTCAATAGACAACTCGGTACCTCTGCCTTCAAACCTCTCTTCAAAAAAAAAGGATAAAATACACTTCTTAAAGCCATTGTATCGTCACAACCCCCTTTCAATGCTTGTGATTTCATTTTCTTTGACTTTGTTGTTTTTTTGTGTCAGTACCCTTGACACCTGAAACCCCAGCGTGCTCAGCAATTCTCCACACATCTCCACCCCCACTCATGCCCCCAGTTCATACCAAGCAAGAAGTATTCAAATAGAGTCAGAGCAGAGAAGTGTTGCTGCAGACCTTGAGTTTCACTCATCTTTTCTCAGCCATCATTCCTCTTACATTTGCCGTCTTTCCACTTGTTGCTCTCTGCAGCCTCACTAACAAACCACAAAAGTAGGCTCTGCCCAGTGTGTTGTAAATCTTCACCATAACCTCTCAAATTTAGAATCCATGCAGTGTGGAAACAGGCTCTTCGGCCCAACAGGTCAATACCAACCCTCCACAAAGTTACCCATGCAGACCTATTCCCCGACACTATTATTCCACATTTACCCCTGACTAATGCACTTAACCCACACATCCCCGAACACTGCATGTAATTTTAAAATATTGATTAGATTAGATTCCCTACAGTGTGAAAACAGGCCCTTCGGCCCAACAAGTCTGCACCAACTTTCCGCAGAGTAACCCAACCAGACCCATTTCCCTCTGACTAATGCACCTAACATTATGGGCAATTTAGCATGGCCAATTCAACTGACCTGCACATCTTTGGACTGTGGGAGGAAACCAGAGCACCCGGAAGAAACCCACGCAGACAAGGTGCAAACTCCACACAGGCAGTCACCCCAGGCTGGAATCGATACCTGGGACCCTGATGCTGTGAGGCAGCAGTGCTAACTACTGAGCCACCAAGCTGCCCATACAGCTTTCCATGGCCAATTCACCTAGCCTGCATATCTTTGGATTGTGGGAGGAAACTGGAGAACACCCACGTAGACACGGGTAGAACATGCAAACTCCATACAGACAGTTGCCCAAGGCTGGAATCTAACCCAGGTCCCTGGTGCTGTGAGGCAGCACTGTTAGCCACCGTGCCACCTTATAACGGGTCCTATAACCCTGCCCCACTAGCTACCTGATGAAGGAGCAGCGCGCTGAAAGCTTGTACTTTCAAATCAACCTATTGGACTATAACCTGGTGTCATGTGATTTTTAACTTTATCTCAAGAATACAACCAAGAGACACCTGTCAGTACTTATTTTAAGTTTAATTGCTGTGATACACGTGCCCAATGTGCTTCCAATTCAACTAAAGAATAAGGTTAGAAGACAGATTCTCACTGACACACAGCATTTCCTTACTGAGTGTCTCCAAGTGCTTTTTGAAGTACTTTTGAAGAATTTAAGACCCTAAGAAATGAATGGAAGTAAGGTCATTCGGCCCATTAAGAAAACAAAATGAGATTCTTTATCAATAATGTGAAATCAAAAAGAGTTCTTATTTCTTGTAGTGAATCCAAGCATTCTATTAGTTGATACATGACTTTTTTACAATGTTTAAGGCTTGTACAGTGTTGATTCTTCTGTCATTGTCCATTCCTGATCATAGTTAGATTAGATTACTTACAGTGTGAAAACAGGCCCTTCGGCCCAACAAGTCCACACCGACCCGCCGAAGCGTAACCCACCCAGACCCATTCTCCTACATTTACCCCTTCACCTAACACTACGGGCAATTTAGCATGGCCAATTCACCTAACCTGCATATTTTTTTTGGACTGTGGGAGGAAACCAGAGCACCCGGAGGAAACCCACGCAGACACGGGGAGAATGTGCAAACTCCACACAGAGAGTCGCCTGAGGCGGGAATTGAACCCGGGTCTCTGGCGCTGTGAAGCAGCAGTGCTAACCACTGTGCTACCGTGCCGCCCACTAATTCCTTTGCTAATTCTCTCTATCCTCATTGAATTCTATGCATTGTATGTGTGTTTGACTATTTAGTGCACTCAGTGCAAAACATTTCACATTTAAAATGTCAATTGCTGCAGTAGTGAGTGTCCTGGCCATTAACTGGATTTCCACATAAATCAGCCAACGATAAGTTGAAATTAGACCTTGCCATTTTGTAGCAATGATGCTGCCAATAAATAGAAATGACGTGCTTCCTTTTCATTTTACCATAATTTATTGTATGGTGCAATATGCTGCTCTATAATATTTTAGAAAAAAAAATCACATCCAGATTGATGTTCCTCTTTGCTTGGCAGGTGCATTTATATAGCACCTTTAATGTAATATAACTCCCCAAGGATCTTCACAGCCAGAATATAAAATAAAAATCTGGCACTGAGCCACATTTGGAGAGAGCAAATGATGGTCAAAAGTTTAACCAAAGAGCAAAGATGTCAATTTACAAACTCTTCTCCACAACTCTACTCCTCCCTCACCATCAAAAAAATGCACTGCCAGTTAAAATGCTATAGTCCCAAAACCACACAATTCTTTCACAATTTTCTTGTCTTTTTGAACAATCAGGATAAGATGTGGTAAAGCAAATCCTTCCATAAGAATTATAAACTGGTTTTGTTTGATCCACACATAGAGTCAGAGAGATGTACAGCATGGAAACAGACCCTTTGGTCCATGCCGACCAGATATCCCAACCCAATCTAGTCCCACCTGCCACCACCCGGCCCATTTCCCTCCAAATCCTTCCTATTCATATACCCATCCAAATGCCTCTTAAATGTTGCAATTGTACCAGCCTCCACCACATCCTCTGGCTGGTCATTCTATACACGTACCACCTTCTGCGTGAAAAGTTTGCCCCTTAGGTCTCTTTTATATCTTTCCCCTCTCACCCTAAACCTATGCCCTCTAGTTCTGGACTCCCTGACCTCAGGGAAAACACTTTGTCTATTTATCCTAACCATGCCCCTCATAATTTTGTAAACCTCTATAAGGTCACCCCTCAGCCTCCGACGCTCCAGGGAAAACAGCCCCAGCCTGTTCAGCCTCTCCCTATACCTCAAATCCTCCAACCCTGGCAACATCCTTGTAAATCTTTTCTGAACCCTTTCAAGTTTCACAACATCTTTCCGATAGGAAGGAGACCAGAACTGCACGCAATATTCCAACAGTGGCCTAACCAATGTCCTGTACAGTCCCAACGTGACCACCCAACTCCTGTACTCAATACTCTGACCAATAAAGGAAAGTTTCACAACGGATTTGGTAGAGATAATAAGGTTACAGCTTGAGGTGAGTTAATAATCTTTTAACTGAATTAAATACTGATGGCATTTACTCCAAATTAATCAATTTTTCATTTCTAACTGCATTAGGTTTTAAATAGGGTTATAAATGTTGTGATTTAATAATACTTGTGACATTACATCAAAAATAATTCTGCATTCCTCAATAACACATTCTTTAATTGAATATCAGAATTGATTTGATGTCATTGTTCTAATTTTCTAATGTATTGTTCTAATTTTTAAAAAATCTGTAAAACAAAATAATTATTAAAACAAAGAAACCTCAAGGTTTGTGATTTTCATCAAAAAAAACTGACTACTAATAAATACACATGATGTGGGGATGCTGGTGTTGCACTGAGGTGAACAAAATCAGAAATCACACAACACCAGGTTATAGTCCAACAGGTTTATTTGAAATCACAAACTTTTGGAGCTCTGCTCCTTCATCAGGTGAAGTGCTCTGAAAATGTGCGATTTCAAATAAACCTATTGGACTATAACCTGGTGCTGTGTGAATTCAGACTTAATAAATGCACGGTATCTTAAATAGCCAGCTACAGTGAAGTTATTAAAAGCACGAGCAATGCAGTTACTTATAAATTAAATTTGACCTTTGTAAATCTAATCTTCTATATTTTTTCTCCATTTCATATGTACCCTCAATATTGTTAGGTCGGATGTTCATCAAACATTAAAATATTTAAATATTTGGCTGAGTATCCTAAGACTCACATTGCAACGTTGGGGCTGCACATTAGCATCTGGTAATTGTCCTGTGGTTGTAAACTTCCCACTGACCGCAGAGACTCTAGCGTCCGGTCAGGACTCTCCCGATTGAACAATTCTTTATCCCTGGAGTTCTGCATTTATCCCTCTCTCCCCTTGGCTATACCAGAAGTTTAACTCATTATTAATGATTCCTTTTTGAACATTTTAGGAATGTGCAACATTAGCTAAGATTTGGTATCGTGCCTGCACCCTTCTTGTTCTGAAACTTAAAAGTGATCTGCTTGAACCTGGAACTGGCCCCTATACTAAACAAATGTTGCCCTTTTCTTTTCCACTGTTGTTTATCTCCACAGCAATCTGGTCACATGATCATTTACTAGCAGTAAGATGCTTTTCATTTTGCCAGCATTCTAGAGAAACTTCATTCTGAGGTTAAATAGAAAACATTTTCTTATAAGAATTTTGTCAAAAGCACATGGATCCATGTCAAGGCAGTTGGACTGAAAATGATCAAAGCAGTTACTTTTCTTTCACAAGTGAGAGTATTGTACTAAACCTTATGCTCCTAAAGTTCTCTAGCGACGTAGGACTTTCGGGATTATCCACTGAACGACATTAAGGTGCCATGTACATCTGATGAATTTGGTGGTGATGGCAATCCATCACAGGAATCTTGATTGTACCTGACATATATATGAGGAATTCCTGCTGGCACCATTTCAGCGCAGCTTAATGATGCGTGAGGATTACAGTGTGTGCCAGTGGAGAGCTGCAGCAACAGGTGAGGACAAGAGGATGTGCAAGTTAATGAAGTAGTGGAGCTGATGATAGTGAAGTAGATGGTGTGAATGAAGACCACTTGACAAGACAGAGTGACTGTACAAAGCCGAGGTACATTTAGCCTTTGCTCACATATTTCAAGCTGGTTAGACCATTGAAGAATTTAGAGTAGATTAGATTCCCTACAGTGTGGAAATAGGCCCTTCGGCCCAACAAGTCCACACCGATCCTCTGAAGAGTATCCCACCCAGACCCATTTCCCTCTGACTAATGCACCTAACACAATGGGCAAATTTAGATGGCCAATTCACCTGGCATGCACACCTTTGGACTGTGGGAAGAAACCGGAGCACCCAAAGGAAACCCACACAGACACGGGGAGAATATGCAAACTCCACGCAGACAGTCACTCGAGGGTGGAATCGAACCTGAGTCCCTGGCACTGTGAGGCAGCAGTGCTAACCACTGAGCCACCATGCCACCCTGTGACATGATTTGCTTGACATGATCACGGACCTCAGGGTAACCATAAGACCATTAGACCATTGATGTAGAAGCAGAATTAAGCCATTAAGCTTATGCTGGGTGCCCTTTCATTCAAATCTCTTTGAGGATGGTATGATGGCTCAGTGGTTAGCACTTCTGCCTCGCAGCGTCAGGGACCCAGGTTCGGTTCCGTCCTTGGATAACTGTCTGTGTGGAGTTTGCACATTCTTCCCGTGTCTGTGTGGGTTTTCTTTGGGTGCTCTGGTTTCTTCCCACAGTCCAAAGGTGTGCAGATTAGGTGAATTGGCCATGCTAAATTGCCCATAGTGTTCAGGGTTCTGCAGACTGGGTGGATTAGCCGTGGTAAATGCAGGGGTAGGGGGAAAGGATCGGGGGTGTGCTGCTCTTTGCAGAGTTGGTATGAGCTGGATGGCCTGCTTTCACACTATAGGGATTCTGTGATTCTATTCTAAGTCTGCTGCACCATTCAAACATGGCTGATCCATTTCTCAACCCCATTCTACTGCCTTCTCCCCATAACTTGTGATGCCTCTACTAATCAAGAGCAAATCTATCTCTCTCTCTCAAATACTCTCAAAGACCTGGCCTCCATAGCCTTCTGTGCCAATGCATTCCACAGATTAACTATGCATTTCCAAGTACTCAGCTACCTCTTCCTTAACGACGGACTGGAAAATCTTGCCAGTGACCAAGGTCAAACTAATCAGCCGCGTTCCCTTCTTAAGCAGGAGAGTTACATTAACCAGTTTACTGTTTTCTGGGACCCTCGCTGACTCCAGTGATTCATGAAAAGTTACCACCAACTCCTCCACAATCTTCTCAACTATCTCCTTCAGAACTCTGGGATGGAGTCCACCTGATCTGGAAACAGTTCACCTACTCATTTCTTCTGCTGGCAGAATTCCCAGGGATACGTGCATGCACTTGGAGAGAGGCCTGCCCATCCTTGAAGCCATCACTAGCTTTCCTTTGCAACGCAGAGACCTCATCTCTGGGTGCCCTCCTCCGTTTCAATTCTGAATTAGGCCCTCAAGTCATCAGCGAGAATCTACTCCGTGTGGGTCTGCTCACAAAACCCAGAATAAGAAGTCCATAGACGTCGTCTGTTCTTTCTTGTTCATTATCGAGAGCCTGGAGCTGGAAAAGCACAGCAGGTCAGGCAGCATCTGAGCAGCAGGAGAGTCAACATTTCAGCCCAAAATGCCAACTCTCCCGCTCCTCGGATGCTGCCTGAGCTGCTGTGCTTTTCCAACACCACACTCTCGACTCTGATCTCCAGCATCTGCAGTCCTCACTTTCTCCAAGTCAAAATTCTGAGGCTTGACAGGATAGGTGTCAAAAAGATGTTTCCCTATGTGGGACAGTCTGATGCCAGAGGGATGATCCCACAATAAAGGGTCGCATATGAAGGGCTTTTGCCTGAAATGTTAACTCTCCTGCCCCTCGGATGCTGCCTGACCTGCTGTGCTTTTCCAACACCACACTCTCGACTCTGACCTCCAGCATCTGCAGCCCTCACTTTCTCCCATGCTTGTTCATTGCACATTCCTGCCTTGGTGGTAAAATTGGTGCCAAAGTGATTTGCAAATAGAAAATATCCTCCACTATATTCCAGTTGCTCATATTAGGAACGTTGAATGAGAAATGGGTGAAATCTCCACAGTGTGCTAATGGAACAAGTTACGTTTTATGAATAAATGCAACTTTTTAAAATTTCAATCGGGCAGCCAAAAGCAGTGTAAGCATTTCATAGCTCCACATCACTTTATGCAAGGCTGCTTTCAGCTCTGAGGTGATTCACTGGCAACTATCCAATTCAGTACGAATTGTAAAATTCAAGGAAAGGTGCTGAAGCTTTTCCTGGCTTGGCCTCTCCCCCAGCTCATTGGTTTCCAGAAGGATGTCATTTCTGGGGATTTTCATGCACTTTTCCATCTTGCACTTTTTGTACGTGGGTCTCAAGTCTCTTGTGAACCCGCTTTCATAATTTCCAGGCCTCATGGAGACCTTGTACACTGTCAGGCTCAAGCAATCCCCATTCCACTTTGTTGTCCTCCCAATATAGATGGTGGTAACCTCACCCCCAACACACTTAACCTATGCTCATTTAAGATTGATGGTTAACTAGATTTACTATCTGATATTGGGCCACGTTTTTAACAGTGTAGAAATGAATGGGCTTTGAGTGAATTATCTTTCATGACCACATTCCTAGACTCCTCCCAGCCCACATCTGCCATGATGTCCTTCCTCCACTCACGCCACACCTCACCCTGCTCTTGTCCCAAATTGCACAGTGTTCCTGCGATCACTGAGCCTCGCTCTCTCAGGACTACTGTTGCTACTGCGTTCCAGTCTGCATACAGCATGATTATCAGCCCCGTCCCAGACCAGAGACTAGGCGCTAGACCTTCCAAGTCAAGAGCTGCAGTCAGGCAAACATGGCTCCATCTTACGCTGTGCAAATAATCTCAAATAACTATGGCAGCTCCACTACTATGAGACCTTAGGCCTATAACAGGGCTCCTCCACAATCCAAGAGAATTGCCTTCCTACGAAACCTTTTGTAAGCCAAAATGGCGCAAAGCAAAGGAGCATTTATATGGGAAAGATTCCGCCTTTCTTCGTAAAAGCAAAAATCCTCTTCAGATTTCTTTCGGTTAGCGAAAATAGGTACTAATATAGGTCTTTCGTAAAAATGAAGTGGCATAAAGCGAACTTTCAAAAGGCAGGGGACACCTGTATCCGAAGTGCTTTGGGCCTCCATATTATTCTTCAGGGGACAAACTCTGTTTTATCTTAACCAGCTGTAAAAGTCTCATTTATTGTAATGTATCAGAATCTGACAGCGCAGAAGATGACCATTCAGCCCATTGTGTTTGTGCTGGCTCTTTGAAAATATGATCCAATTAGTTCCATGCCCCTCCTCTTTTGCTGAGGCCCTTCAATTGATTTAATGGGGGCGAAATAGTCCACACATCGATGTAGATGTCCCAGTGATGTTACCAGCTAGAACTTTGATATGGAATTCAAGCAACCGGCATTGCAATCGGCCACTGTTGGAATATTGCGTGAAATGCTGGTCTCCTTCCTATCGGAAAGATGTTGTGAAACTTGGAAGGGTTCAGAAAAGATTTACAAGGATGTAGCCTGGGTTGGAGGATTTGTGCTATAGGGAGAGGTTGAACAGGCTGGGGCTGTTTTCCCTGGAGTGTCGGAGGCTGAAAGTTTATAAAATCATGAGGGGCATGTTTAGGATAAATAGACAAAATCTTTTCCCTGGGGTGGGGGAAGTCCAGAACTAGAGGGCATAGGCTTAGGGTGAGAGGGGCAAGATATAAAAGAGACCTAAGGGACAAATTTTTCAGGGTTTAGAGAGATATGAGCCAGGTGCTGGCAGGTGGGACTAGATTGGATTGGGATATCTGGTCAGCGTGGACAAGTTGGACCGAAGGGTCTGTTTCCATGCTGTACATCTCTATGACTCTGACTCTGACGGTAACTGTCAGTGGTATGTGGATATGCACGTAGGCAGGTAAATGTGGAAATTCAGAAGCTGCTGTTGATAATTTCAGGTCACTCCAGAGGGAGTACTGCTTGCAATCTCTTAGACTGAAAATCAATTATAAATTTGATGAGAACTTGTACTTTTACATTATCTACTCCACTGTAAATTGTTGGTCCAGAATTTACACCCCTCGCAGTGTATTAAGCTTCTAACCATTGCTGAACAGTCTGTTAAACTGTATTTAAAGTTTTCAAATTTTTCCATTACGACAAAAACCAACTCATGTTTGATTTTTTTTGCTTGCTTATGATATAAGTTGTTTGTTTATGATAATAAAATGGAGGAGGCAATGGCCTAGTGGTATTATCACTGGACTGTTAATCCAGAGGCTCAGATCAAGTCCTGGGGACCCAGGTTTAAATCTTGCCATGGCAGATAATGGAAGTAGAATTCAATAAAAATCTGGAATTAAAAGTCTAATGATGACCATGAATTGATTGGTTGGGGAAAAACCTATCTGGTTCACTAATGTCCTTTAGGGAAGAAACTACCATCCTTGTCTGGTCTACATGTGACTCAAGACTCACAGCAATGTGGTTTACTCTTAACGGTCCTCTGGGCAATTAGGGATGGGCAATAAATGCTGGCCCAGCCAGTGATGTCCTCATCCTATAATGAAATAATTTTTTTCAGAAATGGCCTCTCTCATAATTCTGCCTATGTATTCCAATTGTTTGTTTGCCTGGCTGTAAGATTTAATTGCAAATAAAGGATAATAGATGTCTTTTCCACGCTGGTTTTGCTGTACGTGAGAATACTTTAATATGATTGGTGCTTGTCCTGCTTGATGACATAACTGTCTCTGGACCCTGAAGATCCCTTTCATTGGTTGCGAGGTTAAGCTGACTTTGGAAAATGGGAACTCTGGGCCACAGAGATCGCTAGATCTTTGTCGCCAACTTTGTTTGAGATCAACAGTGAGTGCTGTCATTTCATTGGCTGCAAAACTCAGTTCAATGATTCAGCAGCAGCAAAGTAGAACAATGTTCATCCAAAATGGACAGTTGACAGATGGAAATTGGGGTTTTGACTCATTGAACCTCAAGTGGACCAAAAGTGAGGAGAAATATAACTATCGTCTTAACTGAGTTAAGAAACCCCGCAACTGGAAAGACTAGGAATGTCTACTTTTTAATGATGTGTGTGTGTGTACATGTGTGTTATTGTGTGTGCATGTGCATGTGTATTTGTGTGTGTGTGAGTATTTATTGTATGTGTGTATATGTGTGTGCATGTGCACGCGTGTGTGTTATTGTGTGTATATGCTTGTATGTGTTATTGTCCGTGTGTGCATGTGTGTTATTGTGTGTGTATGTGTTATTGTGTATGTATGTGTTATTGTGTGTATGTGTTTGTGTATGTCTGTGTGTGTGTGTGCGTGTGCGTGTGCGCGCGTGTGTCTGTGGTGAGGGAAGTGGGTGTTGGATCTCAGACCCTCACATTAATTGGGTCCTGGATGTGAGGAGATATGCGGAGTGTGAGGAGGAGAAAGTGAGGACTGCAGATGCTGAAGATCAGATGAAGCTCTTCCTGATGAAGAGCTTAGGCCCAAAGCATCGACTCTCCTGCTCCTCGGATGCTGCCTGACCTGCTGTGCTTTTCCAGTGCCACACTTTTCGATGATGCAGAGTATGAGTTGGACTGGACATGGCTTAGTGATGCAAGCGAGAGGCATTGGGAACCAGAGGAGCTGGGGAGGGGCGGGGCAGCGATCTAGTGTCAACAGCTTTGGGGGCAGAGGGCACAGAGACATCTCTGTCAGCAGTGGCGATCAGAAGATTGCATTGAGTGAGCATTCCACTGTTGGACCAGGGACCTCATGTGTGCATTAGATCCTTAATGTACCAGTGTGGGCCTCTTATGTATTCATACCTGAAATTACAGTGTAGGCGTACTTCATGTCTGAAATGTGGTTGTGCTTCCTGTTGGCCATTTTGCATACTTAGTAGGCTGTGTAGTGCCTGAAAAACATATGTATGAACCTAATTTCTAGGACAAGAGTCTTATCCTCTGTTCTACAATTACTTCAAGCTTGTCTGGGTTTATAGATTGATTCAAAGGAAGTAAATCACTAGGTATAATTTACGGTACTTATTTCTCTTCTGACAGTCTCATACTGGGAGTGCTACTGTCCCTAGTCATTAGCTAGGAAATTGCTACTCAGTTCATTTTAAATCAATGTGGATTGAGGCTGTGCCTTTTATGAACTTCCATCTGGTAATCATGACAAATTTTCAAGCGGCATTGGCAATTTTTTTTAACATATATCAGACTTGCTGTGCAGCATTCTGAAAAATTAATGGCTTGCCTTACAGTTGGCACTTTGGTGCATAATATTCCTTTTGTCATGAGGCGTATTCTGTCGGACAGCATTAACCCATGGAGAATTATGTCAAGGCTTCTGTGGCAAAGTAAAAACACAGGAGTGAGCCACGCTACAACAGCAGTTGAAGAGTATTGGAAGATTGAGTTTTTTGTATGTCCATGGTGGGCTTATATATACATATACATATAGATATACACAGTGTGGAAGGAGACCTCTCAGGCTGTCATGAGCCAACAAGGAACTATCCCATCTTTTTCTAAACCTCTGGCCAGTAGATATGTTTGAACTGTAAGACTCTATCGGTGATCTACCTCCAATCATGGGATTAGATGTTGTAGTGGGCCGTGATGGAAGTTGAGAAGTGACTTAATTGAGACATATAAGCTAATCAGAAGGTTACATAGGGTGGACAGGGAGAGCTGGGCACTTTCTTGTACTTTTTATGTGCATTTCTGCTTCCACCACCTGCATCTGTCAATGAACAGAGCAACTAGAAACTGCTGAACGAGACTGTAAAAATACACTCAATAATGGAACATTCCTAGTCCTTTGGGATGGAGAGGGATTCTCACATTGTTTTGGATGAGGAACCAACAAGAGCAGGAAATGTGGTGGGCAAGGCGACTTAATATGGCAGGAGCCAAAATCTTGATTTCCCGATGACAGGTAGAGATATAGAGACGAAGTCAGCAGTGTTTTTTTGTAATATGTCGAGCCTCATACCATCTGCCCCAGCCAATTCAGCTTCTCCCTATCGCTCAAACCCTCCAACCCTGGCAACGTCCTTGTAAATCTTTTCTGAACCCTTTCAAGTTTCACAACATCCTTCCGATAGGAGGGCGACCAGAATTGCACACAGTATTCCAAAAGTGGCCTAACCAATGAGTGACTCTTTCTCAGAACTAAAACATTAACTCGGATTTTTCTCCACAGATGCTGCCAGACCTGCTGAGCTTTTCCAGAAATTTCTGTTTTTGTTTGGAATTTTCCATGGCAATCCATCACCATCCTCGGAAAAAGGCTCGCACTGTCCACCCTATCTAACCCTCTGATTAGCTTATATGTCTCAATTAAGTCACCTCTCAACTTCCATCACTGCCCACTACAACACAGGATGTGGTGTCTAATCCCATGATTGGAGGTAGATCACCGATAGAGTCTTACAGTTCAAACATATCTATGCAGCCTCTGAGTTACTATTGCATGTATAAAGTTTTATCTCCAAATATAGAACCCACATTATTGTTTTACCAATCCATGTCATACAATGGGAAGCTTTCATGAAACTAGTTCAACCGAATTAAATCAATAAAGCCAAATTTCACATGATTAAAAAGGTGCCAATTCTTTCAAAGGGCCACTGTATCTAAAATCAATGGTTCAAATTAATTTATGCAAATCAAAATCAAAATGCCATATTCAAAATTAATAAAGCACTGCAGCCCTTGTGCTGCTCAACGGCCTACAAAAGGTTCCAAGCAGGCCAGTGGATCCTCTGTATCCCTCTCCAAGGTCACCCGTGGTTGGATAAAGAGGGCAGGCAGTCAAGCTGAAGGACTCCTGCAACCTCTTGCTGCTTGGACTCCTTTCTGGGCCCCTGGGCCGGCCCCATGAGCAAGACCCAGGAGGCGGTCCTCTGATGTGCCAGCACACATTCTTCATCCAGTGTTCAAAGATATCGAGTGTGGGCTGAACTGCAATTAAGATTTGAGAAGCCGTCTCCTCAGAAAGTGAAAGAGAGATGCAAACTACCACATCCAGCGGGCA
>NC_057718.1:90358025-90401785 GCF_004010195.1 Chiloscyllium plagiosum
GTCACCCGTGGTTGGATAAAGAGGGCAGGCAGTCAAGCTGAAGGACTCCTGCAACCTCTTGCTGCTTGGACTCCTTTCTGGGCCCCTGGGCCGGCCCCATGAGCAAGACCCAGGAGGCGGTCCTCTGATGTGCCAGCACACATTCTTCATCCAGTGTTCAAAGATATCGAGTGTGGGCTGAACTGCAATTAAGATTTGAGAAGCCGTCTCCTCAGAAAGTGAAAGAGAGATGCAAACTACCACATCCAGCGGGCACGGCAGTGTTTACCAGGATTTGGGACAGAGAGAGGGAGAGAGAGGCAGAGAGACTTAGCCTGAGGTGTACCTGGCCAAAATGGAGGTGTGAACTTGCATGTGAATTGGAAAGTCCAGATTTGGGAGGAGGCTGGAAGATTTGGGAGGATTTGGGAAACGATGGCTTCATTTTTTTCTCTACTTTTTGAACACATTATCCTAACAGACAGTTAACTTTAATATAAGTCCACCTTAACTTCTTTCCTTATACCTGTATAACATTTAATAAAGACAAATTTCATCCAAACTCTATCAGTTAAATCAGCAATAACGCATCTGTGATTACATTCTTCCCAACCCCAATATGTATGATTTTTAAATTAAAAGTCTGTAACATAAGACTCCAAAGAAATAGTCTCATATTCTTATCTTTAAAATGTTCTAAGAATGTAAACGGATTGTGATCCACGTACACGACCGTCTCTGACACATTGTTCATGACATACACATTAAAATGTTGTAAGGTTAGTACCAAACTCGACTGTTCTTTTTCGATTATGGATCATTTCCTCTGGGGGTTGTTGATCTTCTTTGAAAAGTATCCAACTGGCAGTTCAATCCCATCCTCATCTTCCTGTAGGAGTACAGCTCCAACTCTTATGTCACTAGTATCGATGGAGACTTTAAAAGGTTTTGAAAAGTTTGGTGTAGCTAAAGCTGGTTTGGTGGTTAATATCGCTTTCAAATGGTCGAATGACTCCAGGCATGGCTCAGTGCACCGAAACTTTGTGTTCTTCTTCAGCAAATCGGTTAACAGTGCCACTACACTGCTGAAGTTTGGAACAAACTTCCAATAGAATTCGCTGAGTCCTAAGAATCAAAGCACCTCTTTTTCGAGGGTGGCCGTGGAAATGCCTCGATGGCCTTAATCTTTGCATTCTGTGAGGTCAACCTTCCATGACCGATGTTATGTCCCAAGAATATCACCTCTGCTTTCACGAATTCCGTTTTGTTTAAGTTTATCACCAGTTTTGTTTCTTGTTGTCTGCCAACTGTACCATGTGATCTTTCCAGATCACATCACTACATCATCCAAATAGACTGTTAGCCCAGCCACAACTCTGTTCATGAGTCTTTGGAAAGTGACTGGCGCGTTCTTCATTCCAAAGGGCATCACTTTAAACTGATATAGCCCATTTGTGGTTACAAATGCGGAAATTTCTTTGGTCGACTCTGACAAAGGTACTTGCCAGTAACCACATATTAGGTCCAACCTGGTGATGTAACTGGCTTGTCCGGCTTTCTCGATACAATCCTCCAATCTAGGAGTTGGATATGAGTCCGATTTTGTAACAGCGTTGACCTTCCGATAATCCACGCAGAATTGTTGAGTCCAATCCAGTTTGAGAACTAAGACGATCGGCAAGCTCACTCGCTCTGGCTTGGTTCAATGATATCCTCATCGAGCATGGTCTCCACCTCCGTCTGAAAGGATTAAGCTGATAGGGGTGTTGTTTTATTGGAGCAGTTGTCCCTACATCTACTTCATGTACAACAGCATTAGTCCTCCCCATCTAATTCTTGCATATGTCCTTATACTGCAGTAACAAGCCTTTCAACTGCATTCTATGCTCCTGAGGCAGATGGCTCACTAACTTATCCCACTCCTCAAGGACTTCTTCATTTTTAAATCTATTTTGAGGCACACCAAAACCCACATCATCTGGATTTGATTCCTCACTCTGCGGGACAGTAAGTAACATCTGTTTCTCCAGTTCTTTCTCTCTAGTATAATATGGTTTCAACGTGTTCACATGACACACTTGATACCTTTATTTTATATCTAGCATCTTTACTAGATAGTTCACCTGACTCAACTTTTTCTCAAGGAACCACTAAACCTGGCTTTGAAGGGATCTTCCCGTCAGGAAAACATCTGAGTCTCAGAGCTTTTATCTGCTACCTGCTTCATTCTACACTGTGCCCTCTTTAGGTGCTGTTTAGCTCACTCACTTACTCGATTTAGTCTCTCCCTCACCTCATAATTTAAGTGTGAGATCTCCGACTTTGGTCCTGTCAATTTTTCTCTAGTTAATTTCAAAGGGTATCTCACTTCATGACGAAATATTAACTCGAAGGGAGTGAACCGAGTAGATACATTTGGGGCATCTCTGATGGCAAACAATACGAATGTGATACCTTTATCCCAATTATTCGGGTAATCCTGACAGTATGTTCTCAACATGGTCTTCAAAGTCTGATGCCACCTTTTTAAAGCTCCCTGGGATTCAGGATGATATGCACTGGATTTAAAGTGCTGTATACCTAAGGTATCTGTAACCTCCTTGAACAGCCTAGCAGTAAAATTTGACACTTGGTCTGACTGAATCTCTCTGGATAGCCCATACCGTGTGAAGAAAGCTACTAACTCCTCTACTACCCTTTTCGCTTTGATACTCTAATGGAATTGCCTCCAGAAATCTGGTAGACACATCCATTATGGTTAACAAGTACTGGTTAACACTTTTGGCTCTCGGGAGGGGACCTACACAATCAATTATAACCCGTGTGAATGATTCTTCAAATGCGGGAATTCGCAACAAAGGTACTGGTTTTATTACCGCCTGTGGCTTACCTACCATTTGGCATGTCTGACACGTACGGCAAAAGTTAACCAAATCTTTGGCATTCCAGGCCAATACAAATGTTTTTGTACCTTAGCGTTTCATACCCCTAAGTGATCTCCTACAGGTAATTCATGTGCTACCCATAACACCTCCTGTCTGTATGCTACCAGCAATACAATCTGGTTCACCTCAGCCCATTTCTCCTCTGCACTAACCTGCTGTGGTCTTCACTTCTGCCTTAGAATTCTACCTTTCAGATAATAACCCTCCGAAATATTCTCTGCTTCCTTTTCAGAGTATGCATCCACATAAATATCTTTTATCGCTCTGTCTTGCTGTTGCATGTCCCTCAGCCTCTCAGGAGTAAACACTTCTGACTGACCCGCTGCCTGTTCAGAGTCGAGAGTGTGGTGCTGAAAAAGCACAGCAGGTCAGGCAGCATCCGAGGAGCAGAAGAATCGATGTTTCGGGCAGGAGCCCTTCATCAGGAACGTGATAATGATGAGCCTGGTAAGCCATTCCTGATGAAGGGGTCCTGCCTGAAACGTCAATCTTCCTACTCCTCGGATGCTGCCTGATCGGCTGTGCTTTTCCAACACCACACTCTCGACTCTGATCTCCAGCATCTACAGTCCTCAGCTTCTCCCTCTGCCTGTTCAGGTTTTTCCTGCACCATTATGTCAAACAGGGTTTCCACTAACTGAACCTCAACTCCTTCATCCTTCTCTTTACTTTTCACTTCGTGCTGTGACTTAAGATATTGGGATCTGGTTACCACACAGTCTGGGAAAATACCAGGATATTTCTCAGTTTCTCCTCAGTTTCTTGGTCTTCCTTGGGCTTCTCCACAACAAGGGGTGTCACTCCCACCTTGGATAATTCCCAAGAACCAACTGAATTCCTGGAACTGACACTCTGTCAATAACTCCCACTGCAACTTCCCCAGTCTTGAGTTAGCACTCCAACCTGATCTTACACAGGGGAACATTAAATTCCTGTCCACCTATTCCACAAATGACCACACTCTCGGGTAACAAATCAGAAAGAGAGCATATTCGCTCATCCCTTACTATCAGTAACTGGTTAGATCCTGTATCGCTCAAAACTATAATTTCTTGCCCTTCTCCCCCTGTTCTTTCTGAGTAAACTTTACCCACAGAGGCGAATTCTTTGTAGAGATCAGGTACTAACTCCATATTCAGCCCCTGTCTAGGCTGGGCACTTCCTGCAGCTCCTCAGCTCTTCTGAGGGTCTCCTTTACTACCTTCACTAATGCCACTGGCTTAGCTTCTTTTACCACATTTTTTCCCACAGTGCCCTTCTTTAACAACCAGCACTGTGACTTTACGTGTCCCACTTTACCACAGAGGAAACATCTGAGGCCTTTCACCTCCTTTCCACCCTCTTCGGCTTCTTTTTTATCCTGTGGTAAATTCTTACCAGTGCTCTCTACTCTCGGTTTAGCAGTGTAGGATCTCCCTCTCTCCTAATTTCTATCCCTCACAGGATGAAATTCTGGCTGGAGGCTAGTCTTATGCACCAACATGTCCTCATCTACTAATTCTGCTGCCCTTCTCACTTCCTGAACTTTTTCTACCTCCATGTGAATTCTTACCATCTCTGGAAGTGAGTTTTTAAACTCCTCCAGCAGAATAATCTCTTTTAAAGCCTCAAATGTCTTATTTATTTTCAAAGCACGCATCCATCGATCAAAATGACTATGTTTAATTCATTCAAACTCAACATAAGTCTGACCTGGTTCCTTCTTTGTGTTTCTGAACCGCTGCCTAAATGCTTCTGGCACCAATTCATAAGCACTTAAAATAGCCTGCTTAACCTCTTCATAATCTCTTGACACCTCATTTGACATCGCGGCAAATACCTCACTAGCTCTGCCTACCAATTTAGTCTGAACTAGCATTACCCATAAATCCTCGGACCACTCCATCTTCCTAGCCAATTTTTCAAATGAAATAAAGAAGGCTTCACCATCGTTCTCATAAAGATGTGGCAGAGTTTTGACATATTTATGTATATCGCTATCTTCTCTTTTAATCTCCATCTTGTTAACTTGACTTCGCTAAGTCGCAACTTCTCAAGTTCAAATTCTCTCTCCCTTTCTTCTCTCTCTTTGCTCAGCTAAGAACCTTCTCTCTCTCTTTTTCCTCTCTCTCTCCTTCACTCTCTCTCTCGCTTTCCTCTCTCTCGCTCTTTATCTTCTAACTCCATTTTCCTTATTTGTAAGTTAAGTTTTTCTATCTCTACTACACTCTGACACACCTAAATGTTTGAGTAATTCCCTTACAATTTCAGCTTTACTTTTGTCCTTGGTTAAACCCAGATCTAACTTAATTGCTAATTCTAAAAGCATGACCTTTTTCTTTCCTTATAAATTTCTTGGCAAGTTTGAGAATCGTCTTCAAATCCCAGAACCCCTTTAGTAATTTTAAGACTGATTTCTCTCACTTTTAATTTAATCAATCTCAAGTCACCAAAATTAAACAAATTGTCTCTCCTATATTTTATTTATAGGTCTAGGACATTAATCTGAAAGTATTTAAATCTGCCGGGAATTTTCGTACTCCCAAGTCTATTCAAATCTGTCTAAACCAGTTCAAATCCTGGACCCGAGCCCCCAAACTGTTTCGACACGGGGTAAACCCTCCTGCTTATTTTAACCCAGCACCCAACAAAAGATTTATTCCGTGCAGTAATCTGTGAAAATTCGAGAGGCCAAGAGCTAAAGTAAAAGTAACAACTTTATTTCTTAAACATAACAGAGAATAATTAGCTAACAACTATTTACAATTCCTTATTCTAATCTATCTTTCACCTTCCCTTCTGTAATACTCGTCCGATAAAACTCCCGATTATGATTTACAGAAAAACTCAAATTTTAAAACCAGCCAGCGGTCAAGTCTTCTCTTTATCTGCGCCGGTAGATTTTCTCCCCAGGTCAGTGGTAAGGCTTTTCTCTATGTGAACTCCTTCTCTAGACAGGTACCTCTCAGAGAGTTCTGAGTAGCAGTCTATAGGTGCTGGTCTGGTGACAGTCCTCCTCCTAACTGTTCAATTTTCCCCAGTCTTATACCCCAAAACATCAGATGGTGTCATTGGCTTTTAAGATTGTCAATATACTCAATTCAAACTTGATTGGAGTTTGGTATTTTTTGGAGAATAATTTAAACTGATTGGCTGAATTCGAATTTGTTTTGTTGTTTCTAAGCAACCAGCGACCCCTGTAGCTGGAGCACGTGTTACATTGTGTCTTATTGCGAACACTGGTGCTGTCCCTGCTAGCTTTTACTCTCTTAAAGGTACAATATATCCACATCTTCATAACAGGAGACTCATCAAGATCTAGATCAAGATCTGACTGGGTTAGAACAGCAGGTTAATTTCTGTCCAGGTAGTGTCATGAATGTTCACTGGACTGATTTCTGGGATGGCAAGAACTATCCTGGAAAGAGAGACTGAGGAAGGTTGGGGGTTGGGGGAGCTGGGCAGGGGTGGGGGCTGCATTCTCTTGAATTTAGAAGAATGAGTCAGAGAGTCAGAGAGTCATACAGACCTTTTGGTCCAACCAGTCCATGCCGACCGTAATCCCAAACTAAACTAGTCCTACCTGCCTGTGCTTGGTTGATATCCCTCCAACATTTCCTATTCATGACCTTCTCCAAATGTCTTTTAAACATTATAAACTGCATCCACCACTTCCTCCGGATGTCCATTCCACACATGAACCACTTTTCACGTAAAACCATTGTGCCTCATGTCTTTTTTAAATTGCTCTCCTCTCACCTTAAAAATATGCCTCTTAGTCTTGAAATTCCACACCATTGGGAAAAGACACCTGCCTTTCACCTTATCAACAGCCCTCATCATTTTATAAACCTCTATAAGGTCACCTCTCGACCTCCTACCCTCCAATAAAAAATGTCCCAGCCTGTCCTTATAACTCAATCCTTTCATACCCAGCAACATCCTGGTAAATCTTTTATGAACACACTGCAGCTTAATAACATCCTTTCTACAGCAGGGAGACCAGAACTGGACACAGTACTTCAGAAGAGGCATCACCAACATCCTGAACAACTTCAACATTGCATAATGAATGTTCCTGGATGTAAATTTGCTCGCTGAGTTGGAAGGTTTGTTTTCAGACATTTCGTCACCATACTAGGTGATATCATCAGTGAGCCTCTGGTGAAGCACTGATGGTATGGCTCACACTGATGGTATGGCTCACTCTTTATTTATGTGTTTTGGTTTCCTTGGGTTGGTGATGTCATTTCCTATGGTGATGACATTTCCTGTTCTTTTTCTCAGGGGGTGGTAAATGAGATCCTATTCAATGTGTTTGTTGATAGAGTTCTAGTTGAAACTCAGAAATAAAACAAATAAATAAAAAAGTGGGCCATATCACCAGTGCTTCACCAGAGGCTCACTGATGATGTTACCAAATATGGTGACAAAACGTCTGAAAATGAACCTTCGAGCTCAGAACATCCAGAACCTAACCTAAGCTACAAATCTTTTCAAAACTCGCTAATAGATTAGATTACATTACAGCGTGGAAACAGGCCCTTCGGCCCAACAANNNNCAATTTAGCATGGCCAATTCACCTGACCTGCACATCTTTGGACTGTGGGAGGAAACCGGAGCACCCGGAGGAAACCCATGCAGACACGGGGAGAACGTGCAAACTCCACACAGTCAGTTGCCTGAGGCGGGAATTGAACCCGGGTCTCAGGCGCTGTGAGGCAGCAGTGCTAACCATTGTGCCACCTTGCCGCCCACATGAATGGTCATCTCAGTGAAACATGCAAAATTCATTTAGGACTCCATAGATACAGACAGGATGTTTCCCCAGGTTAGATGAGGGGTGGGGTGGTATTGTGTTGTGGGGTTTGGGGCACGGTATCGACACAATCTTATTGGGACTGAGGTAGGAGGTAATTCTTCAATCAGAAGCTGGTGACTCTTTGGAATTCTCTTGCCAGGCTGTGGGGGCTCAGTCATTGAATATGTTCAAGACAGAGAGATTCACAGATTTCAAGGTAGTAATGACATCAAGAGATTATAGGGATAGTGCAAGAAAATGGAGTTGGAAAAGATGATCAGCCATGGCACAACAGCCTCAAAAGGCTGAACAGCCTACCCCTGCCACTATCTCCTATGTTCATAAAGGCCGCCAATACATTTCCGAGGTTCTGTAAGATCACTTTCAGTGAAATTAGAATTTTATTCCCAGAGTTATAAACGGGCGACTGATTTGAATTCATTCTCCACATTGATAAAGGGCATTGTCAGTGGAGCCCCACTCTTTCTGTTGAAAGAGATGATTGGTGCTGGGGTTATACTGAGGCCGTGAGGTGAGGGGCGAGACTGTGGGAAGGCAGGGTCTTCATGAGTAAGCTCGGTTAGGTGCAGGAATTGAACCCACATCCCACTCTGCAATATAAACCAGTCACCCAGCCAACTGAACTAACCAATTGGTATTCACCTCCCAGAATCACTGTATGATCTTAACTAGAAAGGTGAAGCAGCAGCAGGTAAATATTCCAATGTGCTTGGTATCCTTTGGCCGTCTGAGCTTCACTGTACAATTGAAGACATTTTTGAGGGACCTTGCTTTCTTCAGGCACTGCAATGTTGAACAATTTGCTCTTTTGCCAGTGAATCCTGTGAAAGTCATTGTCCGCTCTGATTCCTCCCACTTTGGTTTCCAGTCTGTGATATTGTGGTTCCAATGGGGCTTAAAAGGTTTACTCTGCTGTCCGAGTGATGGGATGGTGGACAAGTGTGAGGGCAGCTGTAGCCTGAAGCATGGCTACTTTCACTAGCATCATCATCATCATCATCATCATCAACATCATCATCATCAACACCGGCAGTCCCTTGTAGAAGAGGACAAGTCTCTTCCACTCTCAGGGTGAGTCCAAAGGTAGCTGTACAGACCAATGGGGGCTACCACAGGCTCTGTTACAAGTGGGGCAGAAAGGGTCATGGGAAGGGGTGGCTGGAGCATTGCTGTGGCAACACACTCCTGCTTCCCCCCGGCTTCCACTTTGTCCCGACAACATGTCTTGAGGTGCTTTCCCAGATGCTCCTGCTCCCCTTTGGATGGCCTTAGGCCAGTGATTCCGAGGTGTCTGTGGGAATGCTGCAGTGAGGCCTGTTTGAGGGGATCCCTGAACCCACCTGGAACTCCCCTGCCATTTCAAAGCTGGGAGTAGAGCACCTGCTTGTGGGGGAGGGGGCTTTTTTGTCAGGAGACCTACACTGAAACACTGACTTTTCTTCAGCGCTCATGTGGGGAGCTCACAAGCCCCGAATGCAACACAAAAGCAGCAAACGTCAAAGAGGAGACTGACCGCCAGTGCCTGTGGTGCTCATTCTCACTTTCCTACCAGTCTTGGTAACCACTTCTTAATCATTAACCTTGGGAAAAGGTCACCGCTGGCTTGCGAGTGCACACATTCTACAGAGATGTTCAAACGTTTCATCCTGCCCCTTCATGCACAATCCCTTTACTCTTCCGCACTCTGACATGTACGGCCCTGGCAGAGTTCAGAACTCAAACTCTGAGGTTGGATCCAGGAAACTTAAGGGTCTGTAGCAGGTCTGAAAACTCTACGTGTTGGAATAGAGTTTAATTCCACCTCAAAATAAAACCCTCTCAAAACCTTTGGGTTTCACCAAGCAGCATTATCACAGTGTCAACTATTTCGGGGATGACGTCCCCACTTGCATTTCTGACACATCCTCCAGTGACTGAAAAGGCCAATTCCAGACCCACAGACCTTTGGGAACATGGCACAGGAGTTCCAGGAGCTAGTGGGATCTGGGGAACGGGACTTGTTTTCCTTATTCTCCTTCCTTCCTTCCCCGTCATTGCACTGCCCCATCATCAAAACATTGTGGGGGTGAAGTGTAAAGCAACCTGATACTCAAGTTGGCCACCAATGTCCATTACAAACCCACCGGCTCCTATACTCCCCTTGACATTCTGTAAAAACTCTATTCCATTCTCCCAGATTTTCTGTCTCTGTCGCGTCTGCTCCAATGATGCCAGCTTCAAGAAGGGGGTCTCCAATATGTCCACCTTCTTCCTCAACTGAGCATTCGTCAGCCAATTAGTTGACGAGTCCCTCAGCCAGATCCGACCCCTCTCCCGCACTTTGGCCCTCACCGCCTCTCTTCCCTCCCACAACGGTGGTAGGGTCCCTCTTCTCCTTACCTACCATCCCACCAGCATCCACATCCAGAGGATCATATGCTGCCAATTTGACCATCTCCAACAGGATGCCACCACCAGACACACAGTCCCCTGCATTCCCTTGTCTGTCTTGCGCCAGGACCGTTCCCTCCGGGGCTCCTGGTCCACTCCTCCATCATTCCCATCATTCCCCCCTCCATAGCCCCAATGCACCTTCCCCTGCAATCGCAGGAGATGTAACGCCTGCCCATTGACTTCCTCCCTCCTCAGTATCTAAGCGCCCAAACCTTGTGAAGCAGCGATTTACCTGCACTTCACGCAATTGCTGCTCGCAATGTGACCTCCTCTACATTGAGAAAACGAAGAGCAGACTGTGTGACCACTTCACGGAACATCTACATTCTGCCCACAAAAATGAGCTGACCTTCCAGTTGCCTGCCACGTGTATCCACCTCCTTGCTCCCTGGCCAACATTTCTGTCTCAGTCTTACTGCAGTGCTCAGTGCTGGAAGAACAGCACCTCATTTTTCATTGCAACCTTCAGGACTCAATTTTGAGTCCAACCATTTTAGGGTTTCCCCCATGCTTTCCCCCACCCTCACATACCAGGCATCAGCATGGGCTGCTACCACACACAACCCATTGTCAGATACTAATAGTCCCCATTAGCAGACACTCATTCTCCCAGGCTTCGCTTTATCCACCCCTTTGATTGTCCAATTGTTTTTCTCATCTCTTTGTGCTCCATCACCACCTATCATTTACTCCTTCACCCCCTCCCTCCACCCTACGTTCTGTGTAAAAACCATCCTTTTCCTGGCCATAGTCACTTCTGAAGAAAGGTGACTGGACTTGAAGCATTAACTCTGATTTCTCTTCACAGATGCTGTCAGACCTGCTGGGATTTTCGAGCAAATTCTGATTATTGCTTCAGATTTCCAGCGTCTGCAGCTCTTTTGGATTTTTTTTTGATGCTCAGGTTGTCACCTTTCTGACTTTGATGCTCTCCTTTGTCACTGGTGACTGGGAGGATCTGGCTATCAGTCACTCAGAGTAACTCCAGTTCGACAGCTATGAGGTCCGTCACTGCACCAGCACGTGAAACGTCTCACATCACTTCCTGTAGTGGCTGTGACATCGAAACATCGAAACATAGAAAATAGGAGCAGGAGTAGGCCATTCGGCCCTTTGAGTCTGTACCACCATTCAACACGGTTGTGGTTTGTCGGCTTTAGCTGAGTTGGCTGAGTTGCTGGTTTGCAGAGCAGTGTGATGCCAATAGTGTGGGTTCAATTCCCATCACTGGTTTGAGGTTACCATGAAGGACTCTTCTTCCCTCCCCTGAGGTCTGGTGGCCCTCAGGTTAAATCACCACCAGCCACTTCTCTCTAATGAGAGAGCAGCCCCCTATGGTCTGGTAAGACTATGGTGACACAACAACAATCATGGCTGATCATTCAATCTCAGTACCCCATTCCCGCCGTCTCCCCATAGGCCTTGAGCAGTAAGGGCCATGTCCAGCCCCCTCTTGAATATACTACACTCTTGACTACTTTAATTTGTCACCACTGAGTTAAACAAGAATGGAAGGTCAGTACTGTGCCCTCCAATTACAACATTGCAGCAATTGACAACTTAGAGTGGAGCCCAGTTGTGCGTCAGTCAGGAGTGTCTTCAAACATCTCAATTAGCCAGTCAGGCACACGTAACCAACACATAAAGGGCTTATTTCTATGATATTTTCAAAAAGGTCAGGGCAGACAATTTTATACCCTCTCCAAGGTTCCATTGCTATTAATCAGGATAATCCTGGAACATGCTCCCTAACGTGTGGATCTATCTACACCATAATGAATGCAGCAGTTCAAGAACGTAGCTGACCACATTAAAAATCACACAATACCAGGTTACAGTCCAACAGGTTTATTTGGAAGCACTAGCTTTCGGAGCGCTGCTCCTTCATCAGGTGGTGGTGGCTGATCACTACTTTCTCAAAGGTACTTAGAATCCCCACAGTGTGGGAGCTGGCTGTTCAGCCCACACTGACCCTCCAAACAGCATCCCACCCAGACCCATCCCCATACCCTATCACGCCATATTTCCCACATCTAACCCACCTAGCCTACATATCCCTGCACACTACGGGCAATTTAGCATGGCCAATCCATCTAAACTGCACATCTATGGACTGTGGGAGGAAACCGGAGCACCCGGAGGAAACTCACACAGACGCAGCGAGAATGTGCAAACTCCACACAGACAGTCGCTCGAGGCTGGAATCGAACCAGGGTCCCTGGTACTGTGAGGCAGCAGTGCTAACCGCTGAGCCATTGTGCCACCCACTGCAGCCAGTGCTGGCTCATCCACCAACGAATGAATAAAAAGAATGAAATGGGATTTGAAATTTGATATCTGCTGACGTCCATTTTGACACAAAAGTACAAAGTCACGGGCATCCCCATGAGACAGTTCCCTCAATATGAACAATATCATTCCTCTGTTGGGCGACTATCTGTGTGGAGTTTGCACATTCTCTCCGTGTCTATGTGGGTTTCCTTCGGGTGCTGCAGTTTCTTTCCACACTCTAAGGATTAGGTGCATGTTAGGTGGATTGGCCATGCTAAATTGCTCATAGGGCCCAGGGGTCCGCTGGTTTGGTGAATTAACCATGGGAAATGCAGGGTCACAGGGATAGGGTAGAGGGTATGGGTGTGGTTGGGACGCTGTTTGGAGGGTCGGTGTAGACTCACTTCCACATGGTATTTCTTTGATTCTACGATTCATACATTTACATGGAGACTTCCCAAGATGCTTCGCAGGAACGTTACGATGTAACAAAGCCAGAAAAACTACAGTATGTTTTCAGATGTGATCCAACGGAGGAAAGTGAGCTGGGGAGGCACAACGAGGAAATTCCAAAGACTGGTGACGAGGTTACTGAAGGCTCTTCCCCCCCAGTGATGGAATAATCCAAACTGCGGACAGTCAAGATGCCAGAGTTAGGGGACCACAGATATTTTGGAGGGTTGTGGGGCTGCAGGAGATTGAAGTGGGTCAAGGGGTGAGACACATGGAATTTGCAAACAAGGATGAGAATTTTAAAGTCAAGGCATTGCTTGGCTGGCTAACCAGGAATGTTTCCTAATACTGGTATATGCAAAGCCTTGTTCTTAATGATGTGGGTGGTTAATTCCGGAATGCTTAATAAGGCATTGAGATGAAAGAACATCAGTAGAAGGTCCACATTTTAATTAGCATCACCACTTTCACCATATGTCTTCCTTTTATTGTGCTGAGTTTCGATGACTCAGTGAATTTATTTCTGCTCTGTTATTAATTAATGTTTAATGAATGTTTTTGCTTGCAATAGGTATAATTACAATATTCTACCCATTTTCAAACAATGTGCTTATAAAAATAAATTAAATATTTACACAGGACAAAACAGACCTGAGGGATTAAATGCCACTGTCAAATTCCCTTTCCACTTGACATTGTTTCCAATGCGGTGTGTGTCGAAATCCTGGAAATAAATCCAATTTCCACTGACAGGAATTGCTGAAATTGGTTCACACATACACACACATGTACACACACACATACACATACACACGCAAATGCGCACATATACACACACAAATACATACGCATATGGACATACACACAGACAGATACACGCACACAGACACACGCACACACATGCGCACACAGATACACACACACAGACACAGACAGATACACGCACACAGACACTCCCACACACATACACACACTCACAAGCACTGGGTCACTGCGATTCTCTCACACTCTGGGACTCTCATTCTCACACACTCTCTGGGATTCCCTCTCTCTCACACACTCTGGTATCCCTTCACTGACATACTCTGGGACATTGCGATTCTCACACACTCTGCGACTTACACACACTCACTCTGGGACTCTCTCTCTCACACGCACACAGACAGACAGACAGACAGACACACACACACACAGGGACTCTCTCTCACACACACACTCTGGGACACTGATTCTCACACTGCACACACAAACACATACACAGGCATAGACTCACACACACACTCACAGACACTCCCACATGAACACACATACACAAACACAGACACTCCCACACCCACAGACACTCCCACACAAACACACACACACACTCACAGACAGTCCCACAAACACGGACACACACAGACACACAAACACACACACAGACACTACGACACACACACATACACACACAAAAAACACATACACAGGTTTTCCTATTCACATGCCCATCCAATTGCCTTTTAAATGCTGTAATTGTACCAGCCTCCACCACTTCCTCTGGCAGCTCGTTCTATGCACACACCACCCACTGTGTGAAAAAGTTGCTCTTTAGATCCCTTTTATATCTTTCACCTCTCACCTTAAACGTATGCCTTCAAGTATTGTACTCCCCTACCCTGGGGTAAATACTTTGGCTATTCACCCTATCCATGCCCTTCAAGATTTTATAAACTTCGATAAGGTCGCCCCCTCAGCCTCCAGGAAAAATAGCCCCAGTCTATTCAGCCTCTCCCTATAGCTCAAACCCTCCAACCCTGGCAACATCCTGGGTGAATCTTTTCTGAACCCTTTCAAGTTTCACAACATCCTTCCTAAAGCAGGAAGACCTGAACTGAACGCAATATTCCAAAAGTGGCCTAACCAATGTCCTGAAAAGCTGCAACATGACCTCCCAACTCCTGTATTCAATGCACTGACCAATAAAGATAAGCATACCAAACGCATTCTTCACTATCCTATTCACCTGAGACTCCATTTTCAAGGAACTATGAACCTGCGTTCCCTGGTCTCTGTATTCGGCAACACTCTCCAGGATCTTACTATTAAGCGTGTAAGTCCTGCCCTGATTTGTCTTTCCAAAATGCAACATCACACATTTATCTAAATTAAACTCCATCTGCCACTTGGCCCTTTGGCCCATCTGATCAAGATCCTGTTGTACTCTGAGGAAATCTTTTTCTCTGTCCAATACACCTCCAATTTTGATGTCATCTCCAAACCTATTAACATACCTCCTATGTTCACATCCAAATCATTTATATAAATGACAAAAAGTGGTGGACCCAGCATCAATCCTGGCATCACACCGCTGGTCACAGGCCTCCAGTCTGAAGAGCAACCCTCCACCAACACCCTTATCAAAGGGTCAATAACAAGGGGGCATAAGTTTAAAGTGAAAGGCAGGAAGATTAGAGGGGGTTTGAGGAATTTTCACCAAAAGGATGGTGGGAATTTGAAATGCAATGGCTGGGAGGGTAGTTAAGGTGGGAATCTCACAGCCTGTAAAAAGTACCTGGATGAACTAATTGAGTGTCATAACATTCAAGGCTGGGAAAGTATCATAGAACCATTGAATCCCTACAGTGCAAAAATAGGCCATTTGGCCCAACAAGTCCACACCAACCCTTTGAAGAGGAACCCACCCAGACCCATTTAGCTACCATGTTACTCTAAATTTACCCCTGACAAATGCACGTAACCTACATATCACTGAACACTATCGGCAGTTTAGCACAGCCAATCTACCCTAACCTGCACATCTTTGGATTGTGGGAAGAATCCGGAGCACCCGGTGGAAACCCATGCAGACACGGGGAGAATGTTTGGCAATCTAGACTTGATGGGCCAAAGGGCCTGTTCTGTACTGCATGATTAGCACCTTTCAGGATATCAGGGAATCTCAAAGCCCTTTCTAGTCAACTGGATATCCTTGAAGTGCAGTTATTGTGGAAACGTGAAAGTCAAATTGTGGCAATATCCCACAAAAAGCAAACTGGTTAATGGCCAGACCATCAGTTTTAATGATGCTGGTTGAACAATGGATATTACCCAAGACATCAGGGGTAACATTCCCCCGCCCTGCATTGATTAGTGGGATGGGAACGTCTTTTACATCCACCCAAGAGGGCTGGCTGAAGCTTCAGTTTAACGTCTGCAGATGGAGTTCCAGCCCTGATTTTGCACTTGATTGCTTTGGTTTGATTTATTATTGGCACATGTACCTAGGCACAGTGAAAGCTTTGTCTAGTGTGCAGTACAAGTGAATCATAGATCACGAAGGTCACAGGGTGATAGAACAGAGCGGGGAATACAGAGTTACAGCTGCAAAGAAGGTGCACAAAAAGCAAGATCAACATTAGATTTGAAATTTGCTGAGTCTAATAACAGCAGGGAAGAAGCTGTTCTTGAATCTGTTGGTACGTGCGACTAAGCTTTTGTGTCTTTTGCCTGACTGGAAGAGATTATAACTGGGGGGTGGGAGGGGTCTTTGATGATACTTCCATGGCAACGAGAAGTGTAGATGGAGTCAATGGATGGAAGGTCGGTTTGTGTGATGGTCTGGCCTGTGTTCCCAGCTCTCTGTAGTATCTTAGAGTACTGAGCAGACCAATTGCCATACCAGGCTGTCATGCATCTGGACAGGGATACTGTGGAATGGGACATGGACTTCCAAACTTCCAGTTCAGAGACAAACCATCATCAAGCTGCGGCCACCAACATCTGACATCATTACTATAAATGAATTAAGTATGCCCTCACCTTTACCCGTTGAGAGGTGGTGGGGGGGAGGAGGAGGGGTCTTAGTTTGTGATGGATCATCCAGTTTAGGGCTACTTTGATTAGCTAGTAAGGGTCACAGTAGGCACTGCCAGACAACACTTGCTGAATTTTAACCCATCCCCACACCATCCACCCACCCACCCCTCAAAAAAAGACAAGAGATTTGAAGTCAAATGCGAATGATTTGAAAATCTCAAATCAAACACCACCTTCGAACCTGCCTACTTCCTGGTTTAGAAAGGAAGGATAATAGGAGACAAGTAACCAATCAGTTCCTGGCTGAAAGTGCGGCAATGAAGGGTTGGCAATTTGAATGATTTATAATTTTTGTGACCGCCTGCTTTAGCAGTATTTGGTTGAATTCAGGACTATCAACAAGTAAAGAGAGGTGACACAGGTCTGGGAATATGTCACTTCCTGTGGTCAAGGGGAAGGGAATGCTTTCATCTACCTGATAACCTCTTCTTGTCAGTCAGCAACAAATACTTCTGGACTTGATAGTGCTGGCACTTTTTTTACTCACTTGTGGTATTTGGACCTCACTGGCTTTTGCTGTGCGTTGCTAGTTGCCCCTTGAAAAGATGGTGGTGAGCTGCCTTCTTGAACCGCCGCAGATTTGTACACAAATCTTTGAAAGTCGCCACCCAGGTAAATAGTGCGGTGAAGAAGGCATATGGCGTACTGGCTTTTATTGGTAGAGGAATTGAGTCCCGGAGTACTGAGGTCATGTTGCAGTTGTATAAGACTCTGGTGCAGCCGCATCCGGAGTATTGTGTGCAGATTTGGTCGCCATATTATAGGAAGGATGTGGAGGCACTGGAACAGGTGCAGAGGAGGTTTACCAAGATGTTGCCTGGTAGGTAGGTTCTTTACTCAGTGAGTCGTGAGTTCATGGAATGCCCTGCCAGTAGCAGTGGTGGACTCTCCCTCATTATGGGCATTTAAGCGGGCATTGGATAGGCATATGGAGGATAGTGGGCTAGTGTAGGTTAGGTGGGCTTGGATCGGCGCAACATCGAGGGCCGAAGGGCCTGTACTGCGCTGTATTCTTCTATGTTCTATGTTCTATGTTCTAGATCATGTGCTCTAGGTAGACCCACAATGCCCTCAGGGAAGGAGTTCCAGGATTTTGCCCCAGTGACACCAAAGAAACGGCAATATGTTCCCAGGTCAGGACGGTGAGTAGCTTGGACGAGGACCTGAAGCTGGTGGTGTTCTCGTGTGTGGATTTTATGCCTTTAGGTTAGACACCATCACCAGATACTGGAATCACACCCCTCCCAGCAATTGGTCCTATCTATAAATGCCGCGGTTGGACCCAACACTAGGGTCACGCCTCTTGGGATGGTGCTTAGAAAGCCCACAGTCTGGGGTTGGACAGTCTCCAATTCCCAGGTGGGTGTTGGATCAGGATCCTGCACCTGACTGACACCCAGACCAGTGTAAAAACCACATGCCAGGAGGTTTGCAGGGAAATCCATAATGCTATTTGTCCAACCTACTTAATCATCACTGTTAGTACCCAGGCCACAGAGAGTCATAGAATGTCTGCAGTGTGGAACCAGGCCATTTGGCCCCTCAAGTCCACACTGACCCTCCAAAGTGCATTCCACACAGACCCATACTCTCTAACCTTGCATTTGCCATGGCCAATTCACCTAACCTGCACATCTTTGGATTGTGGGAGGAGCACCCGGAGGAAACCCATGCAGACATGGGGAGAATGTGCAAACTCCGTACAGACATGTGCCTGAAGGTGGAATTGAACCCAGGCTCCTGGTGCTGTGAGGCAGCAGTACTAACCACTGAGCCACTGTGTTGCCCAAACTGAGAAGTTCCAACCAAAGCAATTGAATCCTTCCCAACTAAATGAGAATGTGGTTCCCTGAGTTGATAAGATACCCCAGTATCCTATGGTGCCCAACAGTCTAGGAAGACCCAAACCAAACATCCACAGGAACTGTTGCTGAAACATGAGGTAAATCAATGTTGTTCACATTGGGCATACTTTCTGTTAAGCCCAGCAGCACAGAAACTGCGAGTAACAAGCAATAAAAACACTCAATAAACTCCAGAGTAGTCAGCTGAAACACCCTACACTGGCTCTCATTTTGCTGCATTGCATGAGATCTCTGAATGCTTCTAGTTTATGAGATTTCTTTTAAAAGAAATAAAACAATGGTAACATGGAGTTTGTGACAATTCGCACATTCACCGCTCCCAACACTGTGCCACCGTGCCCCCTTAGTGGGCGGCACGGTGGCACAGTGGTTAGCACTGCTGCCTCACAGCGCTGGAGACCCGGGTTCAATTCCCGCCTCAGATGACTGACTGTGTGGAGTTTGCACATTCTCCCCGTGGCTGCGTGGGTTTCCTCCGGGTGCTCCGGTTTCCTCCCACAATCCAAAGATGTGCAGGTCAGGTGAATTGGCCATGCTAAATTGCCCGTAGTGTTAGGTAAGGGGTAAATGTAGGGGTATGGGTGGGTTGCGCTTCGGCGGGTCGGTGTGGACTTGTTGGGCCGAAGGGCCGGTTTCCACACTGTTATCTAATCTAATCTAATCTAATCAACCCACTGCTCCATTTCTACCCAGTATTGGAAAGAGGGGGAGTTTGTCTGGTGAGACGGGCTCGACTTGGATTTGACTGGGCCAGCATCCTGGTGAAGAAAGTAATGAGAGCTGGAGATTGATCCTTGGATGAGGACATTTGTAGCTCTCCAGGGGCATGGCAGCATTACAGGACATAACAACATCCATAATTGGAACAGCCAGGGTATACAAACATCGGAAAACAGCAGCAAATAGGGGTCAAATGAGGAGAAATGATGAAAAGGACAAATTAATAGTTCTTCCCTTAAATGCATGTGTGAAATGACATGAATGTCTTTCTGTCTGGAGATCAATTGAGGGACTTCAGCGACCAGTTAATTAATTAATCAATTAAGATTAGTTTCGGTAGTTATTTCAGGTCTCCAGCATCTTTGGTATTTGATTTGATTTGATTCATTTATTGTCACGTGTACCTGGGACAGGGCTCATTTCTGATGCAGCCATTAAGTACATACTCGTGTGTGAAAACATTAATGTCTGTGCTAGGCAGCAAAGGTGTTTTTGAAAGGAGTTTGTCCACAGAACTGATTTACCCGGTTCCACGCAGTTAGTAAAAGCTACGTTGTTGTGTCTCAGCTGCCCCTCATATCAAGTCTGACAAATTGTATCTGCTGACTGCTAATTCTGCATAAGAAGACACAATCTGAGCCTCGGAAATCTCTAACAGTCTTCAGAAGGATGATTTAGAGATGCCGGTGTTGGTCTGGGGTATACAAAGTTAAAACACCACAACCAGCTGACGACGGAACAGCGCTCCGAAAGCTGGTGCTTCCAATTAAACCCGTTGGACTATAACCTGGTGTGATGTGATTTTTAACTTTATCCAGAGAGAATAAGAGAAAGGCTAAGTGAGGTATTGTTCGAATATGTTTCAATTTTAAAATTTACTTCAACACTAATCATGCTACATTTTGAGACATTATCAGCGCGATCAATGACAGGACGAGCAAGCCTGGTGTGGGTTTATACATTAGATAACACAGATTGCAAAGCTCAATGATTGGACAAAAATTGACCTCCACCCAACTCTCTGCTGTTCTTGTTTTGATAGACATGCATTAGAAGTATGTTGCCTAGTTACTGACAGTGAATTAACCATCTAACAGTGGTTCCATTGGCATATTCCGTGTACTGTAGGAAACTTGGTGTGTGCTAATTGAAAGCCTGAGGGCTAATCATCATGTAGAATTTTCATGGAGTTTGCTGCAGAGAAACAGACCATCTGGCACCAATGAGCTCCTGTTACTTCTTCATCAGCCCATCAGCATCATCTACCATTCCTCTCTCTGTCATATATTTCAGCAACTTCCCTTAACTGGAGCTCTGCCCTTAAACCTCTTGAGGAATGCAACATCCATTCCATTTCAAAAGCAAAAGAGAAATTTAACAGAAATGAAGAGACGTACAAGTTTGACAATGTAAGACTACACAATTCATTGCTGAATTTAATTTCTGAACAGTTTCCCATCGTATCGGTCTATAGCAAATGATGCTTTTGTCATTCAAAGACACAGTTAGAAAGGCTTTCTGTTAAAAAAGCACAGAGTGAATATTTTTAGTTCCCTGCTTTGTCTGATTACCTTTATGATAATACTATTCAATCATGCTTCACATTCCAATTATTCACTGCCCCATCCTAGCCTGAGGTGAAACAACATCATAATTTACAGCTTTCATGGTGCACATTTAGAAGGCTTTTGTACTAAAATAATACAGGATAAACGTTTGTGATTTTCTGATTGTCCTGTTCAGCTGAATCACAATTCCATTCAGGCATACTTGGCATTCCAACTGCTTCCCATCCCTGAATTACACGGCTGCCAGCCCTTGAGTTGAATCACCACCACCTTTTGTACATAACATTGTGGGCTACTTGATCATGTTTTTGCCAAATATCGTTCCTCCTTCCCCTTTCTTCCTCTCATTTGGTGTCCAGGTTTTGTCCATTGCCATGTCTGGTCCTCTGTGGCACAAGATTCAATGTTCATTGACGCCAGCCCGAGTCTACGCCATCTGGGGTGACACGGTGGCTCAGTGGTTAGCACTGCTATCTCACAGCCCCAGGGACCCAGCTTTGATTCCGGGCGGCTGTCTGTGTGGAGTTTGTTCATTCTCCCCGTGTCGGCATGGCTCTCCTCTGGTTTTTTCCCACAGTCCAAAGATGTGCAGGTTAAGCGATTTGGCCATGCTAAATTGCCCATAGTATTCAGGGATGTGTGGGTTAGGTGCACTAGTCAGGGGTAAATGTCAGGGAATGGGCCTGGGTGGATTACTCTTCGGAGGGTTGGTGTGGATTGAATGGTCTGTTTCTACACCGTAGGGATACTGTGAATCCCTCCATAGCCACGCTGATGCCAGACTGCTTGCCTGAGCCTTAGAGTGGGCATTGATTTCCACTAACTTCACATTGGGAAGGCTGAATTCCGTTGGTCCCTGTCAGGAATTAGAGTCCTTTGCAACCAATTCCATTCCCCTCCCCAGACTTCTGCATTGGCTGCTAATTGCAGGAGGAGTTCACCATCGAATCTCCTGGCCTTCACAAAGACCAGGTCTACTTCCATCTCCAGAATATTGTCTCTCTGTCAGCTACATTGCTGCAAGTCTTATACTGTATCTTGTTTTCAAATATTTGACTGAGTTTATGATCTCAGTGGGCTTTCCATTCTTGCTGATTCAGAACTTGCATTCATTAAATTTTGCTCCACAATATACTCCCTGAAGTAAGGGAGATGCTTTCTTATGAAAACTTGCCTTGCTGTTTCAATGTGGCAAACGCGCTGTTCAAAACAAATGGCTTTAACACCTGTGCTATGATTGTGGAGAGAGGAATTGGGCGTGTAGGTCCACAGTTCCCTAAAAGTGGCAAGATGAAGTGGCATGTTTGTCTTCATCAGCCGGGGCATGGAGTACAAGAGTTGGCAATCCAAGTTACAGCGATATCAAACCTTTGTTAGGTCAGTTTTTGGAGCATTATCTGCAGTTCTGGTCATCACACTACCGGAAGGACGTGGAAGCTTTGGGGGAGTGCAGAGAAGGTTCACTAGAATGTTGCCTGGTCTCGAGGGCATTGGCTATGAGGAGAAGTTATAAAGACTAGGCTTGTTTTCATTGGAAAGATGGCAGCTGAGGGGAGAGCTGATAGAGGTCTACGAAATTATGAGAGGCAAAGATAGGATGGATAGTCAGAGGCTTTGTCCCCAGGGTTGAAGTTTCAGTTGCAAGGAGGAACAGGTAGAAGGTGAGAGGGGGAAAGTTTTAAGGAAGATGTATGAGGGAATTTTTTCACGCAGAGAGTGGTAGGAGCCTAGAACTCCAGAGGTGCTGGAAGCAGGCACGTTGGTGACATTTAAGAGGCATCTGGATGGTTACATGGATAGGGAGGGGATAGAGGGATACAGACTGAATAAGGTTCGAAGGTTTGTTTTTTAGCTTAGTTAGGGAATGATGATCAACACAGACTTGGAGGGCCAAAGGGCCTGTTCCTGTGCTGTACTACTCTTTTGTTCTTTTTGAATTTCAATAAATAATTAAATGTTGATACGTTGATACTCTTTGGCATTATTTCAGGCCCCTCAGCAATGAACTGTAACTGTGTACGCACATGGCTGGCCCCCTTCTGCTGCAGCCCCTTGCTGGGAAGGTCAGAGGCCCATGTGTCAGCAGACAGCAATGTCTAACTGCCATGCTGACTCATTTGACACATGCCTCTGAAATTTGGAGCATGCATGCTCAAGTGAAGGCCTGGGCTAATCACTTCCAGCGAAATGCGGGAGGTAACAAACTGAATCCACTTCAGCGTCATGGGGCAGAATTTTACCAGCTCCCAGGTTGAGAAGTGGAGATTGTGGAGCAGGGAAATCATGAGGAGTGATGTCAAGATGGGTCCCTGACACCACCTTGCCACTAGGGGCCTTTTGTTGACCAGATGCAGGGCCTTTTAAAGCCTGTTTTATGAGGCCGGTGAAATGTTTGGTACCTCCTCTGTCTCTCAGAAACCTGCATTTTGTTCAAAAGTACCTGGCTAGTCTCATTAAGTTCCCTGCCTTTTCCTTTATTACAAGTGTCCCCTTGTATCTGTGGATGATACGTTCCAAGACCTACCACGAATGCCCGAAATTGCCGAGAGATAAATGGGAAGTTTATCTCCCTGGCAGCACCCTGGAATTATTTCTGGAATGTTCCATGTAATATTCTCAGGCCACGGTAAACCACGGATAACTGAAACCATGGAAACAGAATCCCTGGATACAGGGGCTCCACTGTATTCGTTGACAGGAAGGGCTGGGGCATCACTGACTAGGCCTATGCCTAATTTTCCTTAAGCAGGCAGTGGTGAACCCCACTTTCTGGAACCACTTCAGTTCTCGTGTTGACCCACAATGCCCTTAGGAGGGAGTTCCAGGATTTTGATCCAGTGACACTGAAGGAACGGTGATATATTTCCAAGTCAGGATGGTGAGTGGCTTGGAGGGGAACTTGCAGATGATATATATCTGCCACCCTTGACCTTCTAGACACTAGCAGTCGTGGCCTTGAAAGTAACTGTCAGGGAAGCTTCCATACATCTGCTGCCCTTGGCCTTGTAGGTGCCAGAGGTAACACATTGGGAAGGTGCTGTTGGGGAAGACTCTATGGGTGGTAATGCTGAGCCTTTAGAAGTGGTGGCCCTCTGATTGGTGAACTGCAATGCAAGATGGAAACAGTCTTTGGGATTTTGATTGGAAGCCCCCTTCATCACCAGGGAAATGTGTTTCCTATCCAATGATGGATAAGCAGTTTGACCAGAGACATAGTTCCAGTTTGGAGGGAGCAGCAGTAAGGAACTAAGAGGGTACTCCCACACAGCAGCACTCTCTCATCAAATCTTCCGAGATGTGGAGGAATTTAGGTTTTTTGGTGCATGAGTTGTAAAAGGTTAGTGTGCAGGTACAGCATGTAATCAAGAAGGTACATGGGATGTCATGCTTTATCATGAGAGAAATCGAACATGAAATTGAGGATGCAATGCTTCAGTGATAAAAGGCATTAGACTTCATCTCAAATACTATATGTAATTTTGGTCTCCTTATTTAAGGAGGGTTATAAATGCATTAGAGATGGTTGAGAAGGGATTTACTAGATTGATACCTGGAATGACTGGGTTGTCTTATCAGTCATCAATGGCTACAGCATGAAAACAGGCCCTTTGGCCGTCTTGCCCATGCCGTCCAGTTTTCACAATTTCCTGTGTTTGGTCCATATCCCTCCATAATTATCTCATTCATGTACCTGTCTAAACGTTTCTTCTAAGGATGGGTTGGATGGACTGGCTTAATTCCATTAGAGTTTAGAAGAGGAGTGACTTGATTGAAGCATATAGTACGCTGAATGGTCTTGGCAAAAGTGGCTGTGGAAAGGAGGTTCCATTTTATAGGTCAGCCCGAACTAGGGGCATTGTTTAAAACCAGGGGCTGACCTTTTAGAACAGAGTTAAGAAGAATTTCTTTTCTCTCAGAGGTTTGTACAAATGTGGTGGGAGCAAGGTCATTAAAGCGTTTGAAGGAGAGATTTTTTTGTACGACAACAAAATCAAAGGTTAATGGTGATAGTTGGCAAAATTGACTTTGAAGTGTAAACAAGTTACAGGTAGTTCTCCTATAACGCCTTCGTTGCGTTCCAGTGAAACCTTGCTTAATAGAAAGTCGCTTAACATAAATAATGGGGGCTATGGGAAACGTGGGGTTAGGGCTAGACTGGCAGCAATAATCACTCACGATTGCTCAAAAACCACCCAAAAGCCTAACGCAAAGTATAGCACAGCCTGAATGAAGGTTTAAATCATATTTATTAATGAAATTAAAGTAAATTTAACACATTACATTGAAAAAATATGGTTAATGCAGGAACAGAGGGTCACTACCCTCAGTGGTGGTTGCAGAAGTGTGTGGCTGTGGTTGATTATCTTCTGTTTCTTGGGGGTTGGTTTAGATTGTGCAATATGCAGGTACAAGAACAAATTAGAAAGGCAAATGGTATACATAAGAGTAATATAACACTGCAGGAATTATACAAGGCTTCTACAGGAATTATACAAGAATATTCTTGTCTCAGAAGGAGAGCAATGAACATTCGTTGGTTTAACTTTTGAGGTGAAGCTGCTGAGTGTACAGTACTGTACCTCTCACATGCTCTGTCGGCAGCTAACATCACTGCATGCGTAAAACGAAGTGAGCGAAACAATCGCCCATGGAATCGCTGTATTGCGAACAGAGGGAAGCGCTCTCAAAAATACCATCCTTTAATTCTTCAGCAATGTTATAGCCAAATCACGCTGCTGAAATGCACTTTATGTGAGAACTACAGTATCTCTGATCTAATTGAATGGTTTCCCCAAATACTGTTAAAGAATTCCTTCAGGCATTTCCTTTTAAACAAAAGTGTGCAAATTGAAATACTGTATCCAACATGAGCAGTAAGAAGACTGAGAGGTGACTTGATAGAGGTGTACAAGATAATGAGGGGCAAAGATAGAGTGAATGGTCAGAGACCTTTTCCCAGGGCAGAAATGGCTATCATGAGGGGGCATTATTTTAAGGTGATTGGAGGAAGCTTTAGTTAAAAAAAATGTCAGAGATGGGTTCTTTCCACAGAGAGTGGTGGGTGCGTGGAATGCACTGCCAGTGGTGGTAGTAGAGTCAGATACACCAGGGACATTTAAGCAACTCTTGGAGAGGCACATGGATGGTAGTAAATTGAAGGGTATGTCAGTTAGTTCGATCTTAGAGTAGGATAAAGAGTCGGCACAAGGTCAAAGGCCGAAAGGCCTGTATTGTGCTGTACTGTTCTATGTTCTATATATCCCGATCTAACACAACTTGTGAAATAAATTAATGATTAGGAAAATGACACAGTGAAATGCAAAAAGACATTAACTTGGAAACAAAGGCACATTTCAAGGAAATAGATTAAATAAAGACTAACCATGTGGAATAATGGTAATGGCAATAATGTAGAACAAAGTCTACCTGTGTATTGGGAAGAGTTCATTATTACTTCAGTTATATCATTACATTTCACATATTTTCACTATTATTAAGAAAACTGCAATTCTAAGGAAGTAGGTTTCAGTACAATACAGAGCTGAAAATGTGTTGCTGGAAAAGCGCAGCAGGTCAGGCAGCATCCAAGGAGCAGGAGAATCGACGTTTCGGGCATGAGCCCTTCTTCAGAGCTCCTGAAACGTCGATTCTCCTGCTCCTTGGATGCTGCCTGACCTGCTGCGCTTTTCCAGCAACACATTTTCAGCTCTGATCTCCAGCATCTGCAGACCTCACTTTCTCCCTCAGTACAATACATTAAATCAAATAATTTCCACTTTCCAGATCAGTGATCAAAGCAAGCCTGTATTATGAAAGTGAAAATGTTGGGCTGTTTATTGGCTACAAAAACACGCAATGTTTGTTTTAGGTGGAGGTGACAGGGTACAGTTATTGGATAAGATCAAGCCTGCCCAACATGGAAGCAGGTGTCAGGAGGAAACTGGTCAAACTGATGCTCTATCAGATGGCTCATTAGTTAAAGTAATCTAGCAGAAGGTTTGTTTTTAACAATCACTGACAGCTAAAGCCTTTTCTTTACAGTTTAAAGAGCAGAAGACTGAAATAATCTCACATCATGGCAGTTAAGCAGTTGTTATCCACCCTTCAAAGGTGCTTACATCGATTCAAACAATGCACCACAGACCTAAATGAGGGCATAGAAGGATCGGTTAGTAAATTTGCAGATGACGCTAAGGTCGGTGGAGTTATGGACAGTGCGGAAGGAGGTTGCAGGTTACAGAGGGACATAGATAAGCTGCAGAGCTGGGCTGAGAAGTAGCAAATGGAGTTTAATGCAGAAAAGTGTGAGGTGATTCACTTTGGAAGAAACAAAAGGAATACAGAGTACTGGGCTAATGGTAAGATTCTTGGAAGTGTAGATGAGCAGAGAGATCTCGGTGTCCATGTACATAGATCCCTCAAAATTGCAATCCCAGGTCGATAGGGTTATTAAGAAGGCATACAGTGTGTTAGCTTTTATTGATTGAGGGATTGAGTTTCTGAGCCACAAGGTCATGCTGCACCTGTACAAAACTCTGGTGCGGCCGCACTTGGAGTATTGCGTACATTTCTTGTCACTGCATTATAGAAAGGATGTAGAAGCATTGGAAAGGGTGCAGAGGAGATTTACTAGTGTTATAAAGATGTGGATGTACTGTACCTTTAAGAGAGCTAAAAGCTAGCAGAACTACCTGACAGCATCAAATGTTCTGAACAAGGTACAATGTAACCTTCTGGTCCAGCAGCTAGTGTCGCTGGTTGCCTGGAGAGAGAAACAAATTTGAATTAGACCAATCAGTTTAAATTATACCCCCCCAAAATACCAAACTTCAATCAGGTTTGAAGTGAGTATATTGACAATACTAAAAGCCAATGACACAACCCGATGCTTTGGGGGTATAATTCCGGGGGAAATTGAACAGTTGGGAGGAGAACAGACTCAATCAAGTTTCCCCGTGCAAAAAGCCATGTTGACTATCCCTAATCCCTCTCCAGCATCTGCAGTCCTCACTTTATCCCTAATCAGTCCTTGCCTTTCCAAACACATGTACATCCTGTCCCTCAGGATTCCCCCAACAACTTGCCCACCATCAACATCAGGCTCACTGGTCTATAGTTCCTTGGCTTGCCTTTACCATCCTTCTTAAACAGTGGCACCAGGTTTGCCAACCTCCAGTCTTCCAGCACCTCACCTGTGACTATCGATGATACAAATATCTCAGTTCTGGCCTCTTGCATCTCCTTGGTGTTCATCATGTCACTGTTAGTGACTGTAAGCCTGGGAACTCCCTCCTAATGTTATTCTAGCATGTTCACCAGCTCTGGCCCACCCCTGCCCTATTACCTCTCATATTTGGTTTGATTATGTTCCAGTGATGTCCCTTGGGGAGCACTCAAGCTGCTATATAAAAGCAAGCTGCTGCTGTTGTTGTTGTTTCATTTGTTGTTACCTGGATTTCATTTGTCATTGAATCATACAGCATGGAAGCAGACCCTTTGATCCAACTCATCCATGCTGACCACCTGTCCCGAACTAAACTTATCCCATTTACCTGCGATTGGCCCTCCAAACCCTTCCCATACATGGATCTGGCCAAGTGTATTTTAAATGTTGCAACAGTATCCACATCTACCACTTCCTTTGGCAGCCCATTCCACACACGCACCACCCTCTGTGTGAAAAGGTTGCCCCTCAGGTACCTTTTATATCTTTCCCCTCTCACCTTAAACCCATGCCATCTCGTTTTGGACTCCCCTACCCCAGGGAAAAGACCTTGGCTATTCACCTTCTCTACACCCCTCATGATTTTATAAACCTCTTCAAGATCACCCCTCAGCCTTCTGCGTTCCAGGGAAAATGTAATTGGTACCTTTGCCCAATTCATTGTTTCAGTGAATGCAACATTTCCAAAGGTATACAACATGTCTCTGCTGTTGTGTAATGGTTCTGAAATAGTTAATGCTCTTGTTACATTGGCTCCTCCATTCCATTCATATGGCACACAGTCAACTGGTGCAGACAGAGAATTCTCCTTGAGCTTTCAGAGGAAGCAGACATCCCTATATCACTTTCCTAAGACCTTAGTCTTATGGGGAGATGATGGTGTAATAATATTACAGCTAGCTTGTTAATACAGTGACCAGGAGACCCAGGTTCAAATCCTGCCATAGAGGAATTGGAATTCAATTTTTAAAAAATCTGAAATTAGAATCTAATGATGACCATGAAACCATTGCTGGGGAAAACCCATCTGGTTCACTAATGGAAGGAAACTGTCATCCTTACCTGGTCTGGCCTACAGGAAGAATGGGTTTTGTGGCATGTTGGTAATGTCCCAGCTTCTAATCCAGAAGGCTTGGTTTCATGGCCTACCTGCTTCAGCCGTGTGTCTGACGAGGGTGATTTTTAAAAGAATAACACACTCTGAGGAACGCCTGGATCTGAGGCTACAGCCAACTTTCATTGTACGAGGTATCACTCCAACAACAGAGAGCATTTTTCCACCTTGCGTCCCATTAACTTAAATCCTGTAGGGCTCTTTGCTGCCACATTTGGCCAAATTTGCCTTAATGTCAAGGGCTATCACTCTCACCTCTCTCTTGGACTTTGGTCCCTTTTCCTGGGCTGAGGGGGTCAGGAGGTCAGGAGATCAAGAGCCTGAGTATCAGGGAGCAGGATATTAATACGTGCTGCATTATAATGCTGCCGATGACACCTTTGTTGATAGGGTGTGCACAGACTGATGAGGCAGTAAGTGCTCAAATTAGATTAGTCCCGGTTGTAATTGTGAATGAGATGTACCTGGGCAATCTTACACTTTCTCATGCAGCTGTAGCTGGGCTGATTGAAATATTTGTGTGGTATCCTTCCCTGAACCCTTACAGTTTGGAGGACAGGAAAAATATCTGGCTGTAACATGCTGCTCCTTTTTTGAGGTATTTTAGGTGTTGGAGGGGATTTCCTTGAATTCCAGGAGCATCAATTATTGTTTTATATGCTGTTGCATTGTTTTGGAACTTTGGGAAAACAAAAGTCAAGACAACAGCACTTTTAAAAGGGAGAGGTACAGACAAAGGAAGAACATGGTGAGGTCAGTGCAGGAGAGAGAGAGAGAGAGAGAGTGAAAGAAACCCACATTGCTAACTGACAGAGCAGTGAACCTGCGCAGTTACTGCCTTTGCTGTTTTGAATTCATCTATCACTGAACATCGGAGCGTGTCTGGGAAAAGTAACAAACAGTGAAATTCACTAGTGATCTTGGAGGAACCTGTTTGGGAGAGGTCACAGCACAGAAACAGATAAGTGAATAGTTTAAGTGTGACCTTATAGTAAGTCTGCAGTAATGAGTAGAATGGGTCCTTTCTTGATTATAAGTTTTATTGAGATATGTCTCTTGATTAAACTTAAAATATAAGCCATAATTATTAAGTTAGCCTGGAGCAGTGTTTTGCAGAGGAATAAGACAGTGCTATTTCCTGTAGATTGAAAGAAGCAAAAATGGCCTTGAATAGACTGATATGCTCTTTTTGTCGGATATGGGAGTTTAAAGAGAGTTTATGTATTACTGAGGATTATATCTGCAATAAATGCCGTTGGCTGCAAATCCTATCAGAGTGAATGGATCGGTTGGAGAGACAGTTAGAGGCAATGAGGAATTTACAAGAGCAAGGAGATGTGATGGATGGCAGTTATAGGAAGGGGGGAGAAGTCTCAGATACAGTCACATAGATGAGTTAACTCCAGGAAAGGTAAGAGAAGTAGGCAGGTAGTGCAGGAGTCTTCTGTGGTTATCCCCATTTCAAACAAGTATGCTGTTTTGGAAAATGTAGGGGATGATGGATTCTCAGGGGAATGTTGCACGAACAGCCAGGTTTCTGGTATCAAGACTGACTCTAATTCAATGAGGGGTCCGTCGGGTTCCAAGAGATCAATTGTGTTAGAGGAGGCACAGACAGACGTTTCAGTGGCCAGCAGTGAAAAATCAAAGTAGTGTGTTGCCTCCCTGGATCAAGGATGTCTCAGAGAGGGTGCAGAATGTTCTCACGGGGGAGAGGGGCCAGCAGGAGGTTATTATACATATTGGAACCAACGACATAGGAAGGGAAAAGGTTGAGATTCTGAAAGCAGATTACAGAGAGTTAGGCAAGGATTTAAAAAGGAGGTCCTTGAAAGAAGTAATATCTGGATTACTCCCGGTGCTCCGAGCTAGTGAGGGCAGGAATAGGAGGACAGAGCAGACGAATGCATGGCTGAGGAGCTGGTGTATGGGAGAAGGATTCACATTTTTGGATCATTGGAATCTCTTCAGGGGTAGAATCGACCTTTACAAGAATGACGGATTGCACCTGAATTGGAAGGGGACTAACATACTGGCAGGGAAATTTGCTAGAGCTGCTCGGGAGGATTTAAATTGTAAGGTGGGTGGGTGGGACCCAGGGAGATAGTGAGGAAAGAGATCAGGGCATGGTTAGGAACATGGGATTGGGATATCAAAGCAATTACAGAAATGAAGGGTCTGTTTCCGTGCTATACATCTCTATGACTCTATTTTATTCTCAATCGACCTGGGCACATCAGAAGTAATTCCATATCTGAATTTTAGAATGACATTTTAAACAAATGGCATTACTGCAACATGACACGGCTAACAGTGAAATACAAATATCTCCAACAGCTGACCATGAATTATTCAAGCAGTCCGCTTATGTGCTAATATTTTTTGAAGCCCACTTCTGGATGTGACATGTCTTCTCTTCACAGCACAGCATGATCGTTTTCAAATTGAGCTTTAATTCCGTTTGGAAACTCGTTTCAACGGGAGCCATTTATCTCAGTGACATGAATCAGCTGTCTGTCGGTTCTGGCGAAGTTACTCTTTCTCCCAATGGAAGTGGGAGAGAATGTGCGGAGGATTCCAGAAATCTAAGATAGCGAGAAAGGAGGACTATCCTCACCATCCCCCATTCGATCTCATTTCGCCATCGCAACCAAGATTCCCTGGCGTCACCCAGGCTCCCTCAACAGCAATGCTTTCCCAGACAACTCACCACAAAGTTTCCCACAGCGATCATTCCCTCCGTTAGCAGGGTAAAGTGAAGTGCGAGCCAATATGGCTGTGATCCTGTTCTGATCTTACCCCTCACTCCCAATCTCCCAAAACCACCACAAAGGCCGAAGATCTCATAGTGGCCTTCTATCTCTATCGGCTGCATTTTTCTTTATTCATTCACAGAGGGATACAGCAAGGAAACAGACCCTTCGGTCCAACTTATCCATGCTGGCCATGTTCCCAAACTAAACTAGTCCTACCTGCCTGCATTTGGCCCATATCCCTCCAACCTTTCCTATGCATGTACTTATCCAAATGCCTTTTACACGGTGTAACTGTACCTGCATCCACCAATTCCTCATTTCACACACGAACCATCTCTGTTTAAAAAAGTTGCCTCCATATCATTTTTAAAACTTTCTCCTCTCACCTTAAAAATATGACCCCTTAGTTTTGAACTCCTTCACCCTAGGGAAAAGGTCGTTGCTATTCACTTTATCTATGCGCCTCATGATTTTATAAACTCCAAAAGGTCACCCCTCAATGCCCTACGCACCAGTGAGAAAAGTCCTAGCCTATCCAGCCTCTCCTTATAACTCAAACCCTCCAGTCCTGGCAACATCCTGGCAAATCTTTTTGGAATCCTCTCCAATTTATTAATATCCTTCCTATAACAGGGGGAGCAAAACTGTACACAGTACTCCAGAAAACGTACTCACCAACGTTCTGTGTAATCTCAACATCACATTCCAACTCCTATACTTAAAGATCTGAGCAATGAAAGCAAGCATGCTGAATGCTTTCTTAACCACCCTGTCTACCTGAGACAGATTTACCTGAATATATCTGTTCCCAGTTGCAATATGAGTGCATTGCCAGCTATTTATTGCACATCCCTAATTGCCCTGAGGGCAGTGAAGAGTGAATCACATCGCTGTAGGTCTGGAATCATATGTAAGCCAGACGCAGGTAAGGATGGCAGTTTCCTTCCCTAAGGGACAGTAGTGAACCAGATGGGGCTTTCTCAACAATCGACAATAGATTCATAGACATCATTAGACTCCTAATCCAAGGGTTTTATTGAATTTGAATTCTACCATGCGCCATGAACCCTGGTCCATGGAACATTGCCTGGGTCTCTCGATTAACAGTCCAGTGATAATACCACCAGGTCGTCACTTCCTCATGTGGCTATTGAAGACCCAAGCTTATAAGCCAAGGCCCACAGTGGAGTTTCTCTTTTAATCTTTATGCAGCTTCTGTCGCTTCAATTTTCCTCAATAGATCTCCCACTCCTGAATCTGTTTTCCAGGTTGTCACGAGACTGGGATTCTCCACCTTCGCTTTGCTGGGCACCTGTAGGAATCTCGCTGCTAGCTTATCATGCACTCTGACCTAACCATGACCCCACCAAAATGGGACAGGGCCTGACTGGATATAAGCTGATGGGTGGAAGAGAATGTGCGGAGGATTTCAGAAATCTGAGATACCGAGAAAGGAGGATTATCCTCATCATCCCTCCCTCGATCTCATTTCGCCATCCAACCAAGATTTCCTGGCGCTACCCAGGCTCCCTCAACTGCAATGCTTTCCCAGTCAACTCACCACAAAGAAAAGATTCACCTCACAATCTGCGCCCTGGAAATCCTGAAAATGTCAATTCAAATTTATCCATGCAGATGGTCAAATATAATTTTCTTCATTAGTTTCTCATATGTATTATAATCCCAGCTGACTGGAATACAGGACACCTCAGATCCTAGAGTGAGATCTGGCTTCATAGATCATCACTATTTCCTTGATTGAATGCCAGCCTCTGAATGTATTCACAAGCAGCTGCCAATTTACTTGTAAGAAAAGAGCGTAAGAGGAAAGAAAACACAAACTATATTACACTAGACAAGAACAATTTGAAATAGTCTGATATCAGGAAGAAAAATTCAATCCTTCTTCCCCAATAACAACCTTACAAACACACAGACTTTAGAGAAAGGTCACCCTTGTAATCTGACAGCAACATTTTGTTCAGCTAGCACTGTTGTAATTGTTTGCTTTACTTTGAATGTTTGTGGAGAAAGTGAGGACTGAAGATGCTGGAGAGTCAGAATCGAAATGTGTGGTGCTGGAAAAGCACAGCAGGTCAGGCAGCGTCCGAGGAGCAGGGAGTCGACATAGGTGGATGCAGGTGGGGAATAATGATGATAGGTTGGAGAAGAGGGTGGAGCGGTGAGGTGGAAAGGAAGATGAACAGGTAGGACAGTTCAAGAGGGCATGGCCGAATTGGAGGGTTGGATCTGGGATGAGATGGGGGGAGGGGAGATGAGGCAACTGGTGAAATCACATTGATGCCGTGGAGTGGGACAGTCCCAAAGCAGAAGATGAGGCCTTCTTCCTCCAGGCATCGGGTGGCTCAGATATGGCAGCAGAGGAGGCCCAGGAATTGCATGTCCTTGGCGGAGTGGGAGGGGGAGTTGAAGTAGTCAGCCACAGGGCGGTGGGGTTGTTTGGTGCATGTGTGCCAGAGATGTTCTCTGAAACATGCTGCAAGTTGGCGTCCTGTCTCCCCAATGTAAAGGAGACCACACTGAGAGCAATGGAATGTTTGCATTCAGTCGATCCTATTTTCCACAGTTCTAAGACTGTTAAACTGTCTGCTAACTTAGCTCATTTAATACTTAACATAGGTAAGTATTCAAAAGCTCACTCTGACAGATCCACAGCTTCCGATTTCTGGCTTCCTTCTGGGCTCCATTCTCTCTCTCTCTCTCTCTGGCTCAAGTCGGTAAACAACCAAATAATTCTCCCCCCAGATGGTTTGCTGTTTATTTACCTGGTCATGTGATTTTTCCACCCACCACCTCATATGGAAAAGTTGGAGGGGTGTGGTGTTTAACTTGTTGCAAGAGCTGAAATTCACTTTTCTTCCACTTTACAACTCAAGTTCACAAAATAGCAGCAACATATTGGAGTGGTGTGTTTCCTCAGTGGTCAGCACTGCTACCTCACAGCGTCAGGGACCTGGGTTTGATTCCAGGCTCAACTGACTGTCTGTGTGGAGTTTACACATTCTCCCCGTGTCTGCATGGGTTTCTACCAGGTGCTCCAGTTTCCTCCCGCAGTCCAAAGATGTGCAGGTTAGATGGATTGGCCATAAGGGTAGGGGGAGCTAAGTCTTTGAAGAGTTGGTGTGAACTTGATGGGCTGAATAGCCTGTTTCCACACTGTTGGGATTCTGTGAACCTTCATAGTAACATTCAAACATTTCCTCTTTTATTATTTGTCTCTCTGCATCATCCATGGAGACATTTTGATTTCTTTTATCTGTTGGTTTTATTTAGCTGCCATCTTTCTATGTTACTAAAGGGTAGGAGCTGAAATGGTTCTGCTTTCTCTCTAGGTTCAGCCCATCTAAAGAAGTGATTTTGTGCTGGTTTCTGATATCTCTCCTACATCTGACACCACTTCCATCATTCTACAACCACCCCCCAGTCCCTGAATAGGCTGTCCCTCCCCCATTGGGAACATAAGCAAAGTGGCCATTCCATTAGAAACAGAGGTTGAGGTATTTCCTGACAGCAGTCCTGTGTGGTTCAGTTCTTCCTGTACAAATGAGTGAATGTGAATGGCTTCATCTGCCTCAGTCACTTCCCCAGTGAACAGTGAGGCTGCCTTAACATTCACCCAGTGACATAGGGGGCACTATTTCAGATACCTGAAGGCACCAGGATAGGCTGACATATTAGAATCCCTGAGCTTTAGAACAGTAAACTGGGACCACAATTTTTTTTTCCTTGCTATCTGCGAGTCTCAATCTGAAATTCAGGATGTGAGAGAATGAAAGCGACAGCTTTGTGTCTATGCTCCTTGGTATTAGATGTTTGACTGCTGTGCTCTACAGTCCCATGTGTTGGTATCCAGCTCCTATTGCATGAAGCCATGTGCTGGGTAACTACCTTGCGTTGGGCTGTTCTACTCCCAATGGTGCTATGTCTCAGTGCTATTGCTTCATGCTGTCATGTGGGTGATATCCTGGACTGGCTCCTGCAGCCGTGATGGAACTCTCCTTACCTGATACTTTGTGCTGACATCCTCTCAAACTTGAATTGAATTGAATTGAATTGAATTGAATTGAATTTATTGTCACGTGTACCGAGGCACAGTGAAAAGCTTTGTCTTGCGAGCAATACAGGCAGATCACAGAGTTAAGTAGCATGGATAATTAAATAATAGGTAAACAGCAGCAAAAACACAGGTACAGGCGAATGTTAAGAGTCTGTGAGTTCATTCAGTATTCTAACAACAGTCGGGCAGAATCTGTTTTGAAACAACTTGGTGCTCTACATTGGTGTATGACACACCGGTGTGTTTAACGTTATTTTCCTATGAGTTGAGGTGTTGTGTATATGTCTCTGTATGTTTGCATGTGTATATGTGTCTGTGTTTGTATGTGTGTCTATGTGTGTGTTTGTATATGTGTGTATGTGTCTCTGTATGAGTGTATGTATGTGTGTGTGTGTATCTGTGTGTATTCCTATGCATTTAGCTGTGATGAGATAAGTTGGTATCCTGCAAACTGTTGTGGGCCATGAGGTTCTAACCATGAAGCTGTCTAATGATATTCCAAAGCACATGTATTGGCATCTTACCATGTGTTGTTGCCCTATACGCCATGGTACTTTGTACTGGTAATCTCACTCCTGGGTGACATGATGGTGTGTTACACTACACGATGTTATATATGCTGGTATACTATACTTACAACCCATGTGGTCTGTTGGTATCCTGTTACAGTGCCATGTGGTGCCACTTTTCCAGTTGGTGGTGCTGTGTGTGTTGGTCATCCAATACCTGACAACTACGAACACACTTATTGCAGGCACCTTGTAGAAGACTTTTCTGTAATGAGCTGCCAGAGGAAGTGGTGGAGGCTGGTACAATTACCCACATATAAAAGGCACCTGGATGGGTATATGAATAGGAAGGGTTTAGAGGGATATGGGATAAGTGCTGGCAAATGGGACTAGGTCAGATTCGGATGTCTGGCTGGCATGGACAAGTTGAAACGGAAAGGTCTCTTTCCATGACTACATGACTGTATCTTACTAACCTGATAGCAGTACGAAAGTAAGACTTGAGTCATGATGACTGTATCAACATCACAACAGCAGACTGATATCTGTAAACAAGCTACAAGGCAGCTTAAGTTAATCCACTGCCATCAGCAGATTCACCAACCAGATGATGCGAACATGCAATCTGAAAACTCAGACAAATGAAACAGGAAAGGCAATGGTTTCTGCATTTCCGACTGACATTGTTTATCAAAACTCTGATGAAGGTGTTGACTTGCCTTTTTCTCTCTCTCTGCCGATTCCCCCACTCTCTTTTCAGCCCATTTAACTGCTGCTCCACCCCCTCACAGATAATCATTTCACAATGACCTACTCCAGGCGGTCTCTGGAGAGGCCCCTGTGAAAGGGAGAATGAAAGAACTGAATCGCAGAATTGTGACAGTGCAGAAGGAGGCTATTCAGCCCATCATGCCTGCTCTGGCTCTATTACCCAGTGCCAATTTCCTGCCTTGGATCCCTGTGCATCGTTCGGGGATGAGTGGGAAGGTGAGAAGTACACTGAAGAGTGCTTGTACTTGCACAATTATGCTGCAGTTCAATTGGACTCAACACGTTGCTTGGAACCCCACTCAGAGATCCCTGGCGCCAGATTGATGCAGTGGAGCTGGAATTTGGGAGGCGTGGTTATTCAGCCCTGCCCAAGATGCTTCCCATTTTAGTGAAGGTGAAGAGCGAATTGGCTGTAGCTTAGGAATGATGGCCAATCATTGTCAGGGGATTGGTGGGGGTTGGCATGGAAGGGTAGTGGTGGTGGCATACGGGGAACAAATACAGGCCGGACACCAGAAACATTATCTAGATTCTGGCCCACCACAGCTGCTATTACTATGGCTGCCGTATGTGTGTGTGTGGTTGAAAATGAATGAAAGCATCATTAAATTGGTCAGCAGGTTAGGGAAGTGGGATAGTATTATCAATATTTCATCTCTGTGGGATGGGTCCTCTCCTACACTTCCACTTCCACAGAACATAGAACATTACAGCGCAGTACAGGCCCTCGTTGTTGCACCACTCTGTGAAACCAATCTGACGCCCATCTATCCCACACTATTCCATTGTCATCCATATGTTTATCCAATGACCTTTTAAATGCCCTTAAAGTTGGTGAGTCTACTACTGTTGCAGGAAGAGTGATCCATGCCCCTACTACTCTCTGAGTAAAGAGCCTACCTCTGACATCTTTCCTATATCTATCACCCCTCAATTTAAAGCTGTGTCCCCTCGTGCTAGCCATCACCTTCTGAGGAAAAAGGCTGTCACTGTCCACCCTGAGTAACCCTCTGATTATCTTAGATGTCTCGATTAAGTCACCTCTCAACCTTCTTCTCTCTAACGAAAACAACCTCACTCCTACAATTGTAGAACTAGAGGAAGCGGAAGCAGCAGTGGCAATGGCATAGTGGTATTTTCACTGGACTATTAATCCATAAACCCAGGTAATGTTCTGGGGACCCAGGTTCACATCCTGCCACAGCAGATGGTGGGATTTAAATTCAGCAAATGTCTGGAATTAAAAATCAACTGATGACCATGAATTATTTGCCAGGAAAAGCCTATGTTGTTTTCTGATTCCCTTTAAGGAAGGAAACTGCCATCCTTACCCGGTCTGGTCCGCATCTGCTTATAAATTCTGTGTCCGATGTCTTCTCTCTCACTAGCTGAAGGAGAGGGGGGGGTCTGAAACCTTGTGGTTTCAAATAAGCCACTGCACTATAACTGGGTATCCTGTGATTTTTCCCTTTAACAAGTCAGTATGTCAGTACTCCTCACAAACTCATTCTCATATTATCATCACTGAATCGCTACACTTATTCTGAGGGTATAAAGGTCTCAGACTCCATCTTAATTCAGGTCAATTGAAGCATGACAGACTCTAAGAAGCATGATGTTTTGCATATCTTAATAGTTCAATGTTAGCCAAGACACTGATGTGCCTGAAAAATGTAATGTTTACATGTAACAATTAGCTGCAATAAACGTCAGTTGGACTCTTTAATAACACAATGTACACATCTGGTTACAAGGGATAACATAAACATTTCCAAATCTGGGAAAATTCCACTCTGGAGGTAATATCACATCACCCTCCTCCCGAGGGAGAGCATAGAATCATAGAATCCCTCCAGTGCAGAAACACGCCTTTTGGCCCAACAAGTCCTTACTGACCCTCCAAAGAGTAACCCACCCAGACCCATTCTCCTACACTATTGCTCTACATTTACTCCTGACTAATGTACCTACCTTACACATCCTTGAACACGATGGGCAATTTATCATGGCCAATTTACCTAACCTGCACATCTTTGGACTGTGGGATGAAACCAGAGGAAACCCATGTAGACACAGGCAGAATGCAAAAACTCCACACAGGGCTGGGATCGAACCCGGGTCCCTGGCGTTGTGAGGCAAAAGTGCTAACCACTGAGGATGGAAATAGGCCCTTCGGTCCAACAGCTCCACACCAACCGCCCAAAGAGTAAACCACGTAGACCCGTTCCCCTACCTTACATTTACTAATGCGCCTAGCACTATGGGCAACTCCCCTGACCTGCACATCTTTGGACGGTGGGAGGAAACCAGAGCAAACCCACACAGACAAAGGGAGAATGGGCAAACTCCACACAGTCACCTGAGGTGGGAATTGAACCCAGGTCCCTGATGCAGTGAGGCTACAGTGCTAACCGCTGAGCCACTGTGCCACCCAAGGCCTGGGCCCCAATCAAGGGAAGGATTATTTAACCCAGGGACAATTGTCAGTGTATATCTCGAGTAAGCAAGAACTTTTATGGAGACTTTGTAGACTATGCAGCATGGGCGGCACGGTGGCACAGTGGTTAGCACTGTTGCCTCACAGCGCCAGAGACCCGGGTTCAATTCCCGCCTCAGGCGACTGACTGTGTGGAGTTTGCACATTCTCCCCGTGTCTGCGTGGGTTTCCTCCCACAATCCAAAAAATGTGCAGGTTAGGCAAATTGGCCATGCTAAATTGCCCGTAGTGTTAGGTGTAGGGGTAATGGGTCTGGGTGGGTTACGCTTCGGCGGGCCGGTGTGGACTTGTTGGGCTGAAGGGCCTGTTTCCACACTGTAAGTAATCTATGCAAAAGTCGACAAAGTCTACATTTGATCCTGTTTGCCATCAAACTCTAATAGATACATTATTGAAAGGTGACATTGACAGTAAAATGCAATATTAATCCAGAGCCTATATTTGGGACCAAATAATTAGAGTTAGTTAAAAGAGGAACGATCAGACAAGTTTTGAGTGAAGATGGAAATACAACAAGGATATATACTGTCACCAAAATGATTCAATCTATACACAGACTGATTATTCAGGGAATTCAATGCACTTCCAGGGGGAGAAATTGGAAGCAAGACCACAACTAACTTGTACACTGACAACACAACACTACCTGCAGAATTAAAAAGAGCCCCTACAAAATATTAGAGATCATGTAAAATCGAGAAGTTTAGAATATGGATTGAGTATACACGATAAAAAAAATAGAAATAATAATAGAAAGAACAACAGTGAGGATTAAATGGGACTGGGTCACATTGAGACCAGTTTGTCTATTTCGTACAGAAGATGAAGATAGGACACACAAGTAGGAAGAATGATGGAGGTAGATGAAATAATGTGAAACTCAAAGGTGTGTTAAGAGCAAGACAACTCAAACTTGTAACAAAGAAAAAACTCATAATATGCTACCTTCTATCCATTTCCCTCAGAATCCTGGAAATGTTATATAAATAAGAAAATAGAGATCCTTGAAATGTCGAAACTGAGACATAAATATTCCAGTAACAGACCGTAAGACAAATAAATTGGTATTTGAAATTGTCAGAGCAAAAATATTTCTAAAAAGTGACATCCAGGAAAAAGAATGTTGGTGTGCTTGCCTCTTGATTAAAACTGTAGAGCTCTCTTGGACAGGGTAAAGCAGAGGGCAGCAGAGGGAGGTCATAAAGTCATAGAGATGTACAGCACGGAAACAGACACTTCGGTCCAACTATTCCATGCCGACCAGATATCCCAATCTAATCTAGTCCCACTTGCCAGCATTTGTCCCATCTTCCTTTAAACCCTTGCTATTCATGTACCCATCCAGATGCTTTTAAAGTGTTGTAATTGTACCAGCCTCCACCACTACCTCTGACAGCTTGTTCCACACACGCATAACTCCCTGTTTGAAAACGTTGACCCTTTTAAATCTTTCCCCTTTCATCTTAAACCTATGGTCTCTTGTTTTGGACTCCCCTACCCTGGGGATAAAAGACCTTGCGGGTCAAGTGAGTCACAGTTGGATTACGGATGTTATGGAGCGATTGAAGACGAGATGCAGTACGATGTGTGAGAATAAAGCAAGGCAGATGGATGTGATTCACTACGATGGGGAGAAAGTGAGGGCTGCAGATGCTGGAGATCAGCGTCGAAGAGGGTGGTGCTGGGAAAGCACAGCCGGTCAGGCAGCATTCAAGGAACAGGAGAGTCGACATTTCAAGCATAAAGTCACCAGGATGTCAGATCTCTTGGCAGATCTCTTAGCAAAGAGCATCAGTGGTTCGAATTTGTTGGTAGATATTACAAAATGGTTCTGAAGTGATCTCAGACCACCTTTCTCTCAATCCTTTTCATTGGCCACACGAGGACCTCATCTAAAATGACACTCCACTATGTGGAGCTGAGGGAATATTCATTGATAGCATTGATTCTTTCACCAATGTCCCCTCAGCCTGTCGAGGTGAGAAATGACAATATCAATTGTACCCATATGTAAAGAGTAACTGGGGTAGAATCTGATTGCTCCTCATCAAGCAGGAGATGCTACTTGACCTCAGTGTGAATGAACATCACATCTAACGGGTGACTAATCTGATATTGTTCATCGATGCCCAGGGAGTTCTTCTGCTGTCGTTCCTTTGCTGTTGCAGTGTGTTGGCGGTATTTGCCTAAACAATACAGAACTTCGGAAGTAATTCAATGTGAGTAAAGTGCTGGGAGACATCTCAGTGATAAAGACAATGGAATTGAGACCTAATGCTCAAATTCTGTTTGCTGCAATCCACCTTCTCTGTAATTGAAAGTCTTGAAAGCAGTATGTACTTGACAAATCACACTTTGCAAACTGAAGTGCATCCTACCTCATAATTTGACACCACAAAATATCAGTGGTCTGATGGGCACAAAAAAATGAAGCTACTGGCTGAAATATGGGCTGCGAGGTTAATGATGTAGATGACTAAACATGATTTGAACGGTTAGTGTCCCGTGTGATGGATGCTTTCACTGTTAAACCACCCTTGCATGGCCTGATCCGGCTCCCCGGTATTTATGTCGCTGGTACAGGAGGGGGGATTGAAACTGGGGACCAAAAACAGCAAAATCCTAACTTGTTTTTGTTGAATTTGGTTGGAGGCCACTTTGAAATCCCCAATTCAGTGGTTCGGGATCCAAGCCAAACCGACATTAGCAGGAAAGGACGAGCAAACAAAGGTTCGAATTGTTAGCTTGAGGTGCTGGAGGTGATTTCCTTGAATTGCAGAAGCAGCAATTACTGCTTTATATGCTGTTGCATTGTTTTGGAACTTTGGAAAAAAAAGGCAAAACAACAGCAGTTTTAAAAGAGAGAAAAACAGACAAAGGAAGCACATGGTGAGGACAGTGCAGGAGAGAGAGAGAGAGAAAACCTGCACAGTCACTGCCTTTGATGTTTGAATTTGTGTATTGCTGGACGTCAGAGTGGCATCTGGGAAAGTTATCAAACAGTGAAATTCACAACTAATCTTGAAGGAACTGTTGGGCGAAGTTCACAGCACAGAATCAGATAAGTGAATTGTTGTTTTAAATGTGGCCTACAGAGAATCTGCAGTAGTGAGTAGAGTAGGTTCTTTCTTGATTATATTTTTTTGGAGATACATCTCTTGATTAAACTTAAAATATAAGCCATAGCTATAAATTTAACCTGGGGCAGTGTTTGTAGAGGAATAAGACGATATTATTTTATGGGTCTGTAGATTATGAAGGAGCAAAAATGACCTTTAATAGAATGATATGTACTTCTTGTCAGATGTGGGAGTTTAAAGAGAGTTTAAGGGTTACTGCAAATATATTTGCAATAAATGCTGCTGGCTTTGAATCTTACCAGATCGAATGGATCGGTTGGAGAGACAGTTAGAGGCAATGAGGAATTTGCAACAGCAACAGTATGTGATGGATGGCAGTTATAGGAAGGGGGAAAGTCTCAGATAGAGTCACATAGATGGATTAAATCCAGGAAGGGTAAGAGAGGTTGGCACCTAGGGCAGGAGTCTTTTGTGGCTATAACCCATTTCAAACAGGTATGCTGTTTTGGAAAATATAGGGGGTGATGGATTCTCAGGGGAACGTAGCATGAACAGCCAAGTTTCTGGTATTGAGACTGGCTCTAATGCAACGAGGGGTACGTCGGCTTCCAAGAGATCAATTGTGTTAGGGGATTCTGTAGTCCGAGGTACAGACAGATGTTTCTGTGGCCAGCAGAGAAAAAGCAGAATGGTGTGTTGTTTCCCTGGTGCCAGGATCAAGGATGTCTCAGTGAGGGTGCAGAATGTTGTCACAGGGGAGAGGGCCAGCAGGAGGTCATTGTCCACATTGGAACTAACGATATAGGAAGGGAAAAGGTTGAGATTCTGAAGGGAGATTA
>NC_057718.1:90403757-90404503 GCF_004010195.1 Chiloscyllium plagiosum
GGTGTACCCTAGAACTCTGTGGGAAGCTAGAGAAATGATTGCTGGGCCTCTTGCTGAGATATTTGTATCATCGATAGTCACAGGTGAGGTGCTGGAAGACTGGAGGTTGGCTAATGTGGTGCCATTGTTTAAGAAGGGTGATAAGGACAAGCCAGGTGAGCCTGATGTCGGTGGGCAAGTTGTTTTGTGCGTGGGAAATCATGTCTCACAAAGTTGATTGAGTTTTTTGAGGAAGTAACAAAGAGGATTGATGAGGGCAGAGCATAGATGTGATCTATATGGACTTCAGTAAGGCGTTTGACAAGGATCGCTATGGGAGACTGATTAGCAAGGTTAGATCTCACAGAATACAGGGAGAACTAGCCATTTGGATGCAGAACTGGCTCAAAGGTAGAAGACAGAGGGTGGTGGTGGAGGGTTGTTTTTCAGATTGGAGGCCTGTGACCAGTGGAGTGCCACAAGGATTGGTGCTGGGCCCTCTACTTTTTGTCATTTATATAAATGATTTGGATGCAAGCATAAGAGGTACAGTTAGTAAGTTTGCAGATGACACCAAAATAGGAGGTGTAGTCGACAGCAAAGAGGGTTACCTCAGATTACAACAGGTTATTGACCAGATGAGCCAATGGGCTGAGAAGTGGCAGATGGAGTTTAATTCAGATAAATGCGAGGTGTTGCGTTTTGGGAAAGCAAATCTTAGCAGGATTTATACACTTAATGGTAAGGTCCTAGAGAGTGTTGCTGAA
>NC_057718.1:90404549-90465988 GCF_004010195.1 Chiloscyllium plagiosum
GATAGTGAAGAAGGCATTTGGTATGCTTTCCTTTATTGATCAGAGTATTTAGTACAGGAGTTGGGAGTCATGTTGTGGCTGTACAGGACATGGCTGTACATGGTTAGGCCACTGTTGGAATATTACGTGCAATTCTGGTCTCCTTTCTATCGGAAAGATGTTGTGAAACTTGAAAGGATTCAGAAAAGATTTACAAGGATGTTGCCAGGGTTGGAGGACTTGAGCTATAGGGAGAAGCTGAACAGGCTGGGGCTGTTTTCCCTGGAGCGCCAGAGACTGAGGAGTGACCTTATAGAGGTTTACAAAATTATGAGGGGCATGGATAGGGTAAATAGGCAAAATCTTTTCCCTGTGGTTGGGGAGTCCAGAACTAGAGGGCATAGGTTTAGGGTGAGAGGGGAAAGACATAAAAGAGACCGACCGGGCAACGTTTTCACGCAGAGGATGTTACGTGTATGGAATGAGCTGCCAGAGGATGTGATGGAGGCTGGTACAATTGCAAGATTTAAGGGGCATTTGGATGGGTATATGAATAGGAAGGGTTTGGAGGGATATGGGCCAGGTGCTGGCAAGTGGGACTAGATTGGGTTGGGATATCTGGTCGGCATGGATGGGTTAGACCGAAGGGTCTGTTTCCATGCTGTACATCTCTATGATTCTCTAAATCTAACCAATTCAATCAGGCTTTCAGTAAGTAGCATGCAGAGATGAATAAATTAAGCAGCTCCTCTATTTTTCCCAAAGCTACCTGCTCTGAATTAGTGATTCAGCCAAAACGCAAAACTGAAGGGGGAAGTGGCTAGTCAGATTATTCCAAAGAGGCTTGTTTTGAGCCTCTCGAGAAGTTATCAATAATTTTAAAATTCCTCATGGTGAGGTTTCAATACATTCTTAACCCAGCTGGAGCACAAGCAGGACTGATGGTGCACTTATGCCATCATCTTAGGAGCAATATTTCTTTGGAGAAATATCCTAGAATGGAAAATCACCCACTGTTCATGTTGGGGGGCTGACCCATTGTGCTTTGAGTGCAATCTTTCACCAATATTCCCTCTTGTCTGTTCAGGTGATAGACAACAAAGAACCCAAGGGACCCATAAGTGAGGAATAACAGGCGTGTTTGTCGTGTTCCTGGTTGTTATTTGGCTGGGTCTGGACATCTTCTGGTCAGGTTTGTGTGTGGAGTGTTCAATTCCCGCCTCAGGCGACTGACTGTGTGGAGTTTGCTCATTCTCCCCGTGTCTGCGTGGGTTTCCTCCGGGTGCTCCGGTTTCCTCCCACAGTCCAAAGATATGCAGGTTAGGTGAATTGGCCGTGCTAAATTGCCCATAGAGGTAGGTGAAGGGGTAAATGAAGGGGTGTTAGTCTGCCTTCCTGTTCTTGCTCCAAAGTGGATAACCATACATTTATCCATATTAAACTGCATCTGCCATGCATCTGACCATTCACCTAACTTGTCCAGGTTATTCTGTAATCTCCTAACATCCTCATCATATTTCACCCTGCCACCCAGCTTTGTGTCATCAGCAAATTTGCTAATGTTATTGCTGATACCATCTTCTATATCATTTACATATATTGTAAAAAGCTGCGGTCCCAGCGCGGATCCCTGCGGTACCCCACTGGTCACTGCCTGCCATTCCGAAATGGAGCCGTTTATCACTACCTTTTGTTTCCTATTAGCCAACCAATTTTCAATCCAATCTAGTACTTTGCCCCCAATACCATGCACCCTCATTTTACTCACTAACCTCCTGTGTGGGACTTTATCAAAAGCTTTCTGAAAGTCCAGTTACACTACATCTACTGGATCTCCCTCGTCCATCTTCAGAGTTACATCCTCAACTATTTCAAGAAGATTAGTCAAGCATGATTTCTCCTTCATAAATCCATGCTGACTCTGTCGTATCCTGTTACTACTATCCAGATGTGCCGTAATTTCATCCTTTGTAATCGACTCCAGATCTTTCCCACCACTGCGGTCAGACTAACTGGTCTATAATTTCCTGTTTTCTCTCGCCCACCTTTCTTAAAAAGTGGTATAACATTAGCCACCCTTCAATCCTCAGGAACCGACCCCGAATCTATTGAACTCTGGAAAATAATCACCAACGCATCCACGATTTCCCGAGCCACCTCCTTCAGTACCCTGGGATGCAGACCATCAGGCCCCGGAGACTTATCAATGTAGATTAGGTGCCTTACTCAAGGATAAATTTAGAGGAACAGGGTAGGGGAATGGGTCTGGGTGGGTGACTCTTCAGAGGTGTCGGTGTGGACTGGTTGAGCCAAAGGGCCTGTTTCCACACTGTAGAGGATTCTGTGAAAGCAAGGAACAAACGCAGACAGCAGTCCTTCAGGCTAAATTGGAGGACCAAAAGCAAACGTCTTTCAGACAGTGGAATAAATACAACCAAGGCCTTGGAAGAGCTTCCAACTCCAGAGCCAAGCTTAGGGTTTATGTGTGGCAGCAGAAATCTTGAAAAAGCATTGTAAACCTCAAAAAGCACCTCACCACTTCCTCAAAATAAGGTACCAGACTCAGTCACCAAAAGAAAAACAGTGTGGTGTCCCCCGACAACCCACTTTGTGAAAGAACATTGAAGGAGCGAGGGGGGTCAGCACAATCCAGGCCAGAGCAGACAGCCTAACCTTTCAAGAAGTTGAGGCACAAGGATGCACAGAGAGAGCAGAAGAACCCCACCAGTTTGCCAGCAGGGAACCCACTGGCGCGATTGTCAAGTTAAAGGGTGTCATGAAGCAGCCCCGGGGATCCCAACATGGCTGCCATCTTGTATGGGATGTGGAGGAGGTCTTCATAACCAGAGCCCTTCATTAAGCCATGCACAAGATAACACGGAGAGTCATAGAGATATGCAGCACGGGAACAGACCCTTCGGTCCAACTTGTCTATGCCGGCCAGATATCCCAACCCAATCTAGTCCTACCTGCCAGCACCCAGCTCATATCCCTCCAAACCCTTCCTATTAATATACCCATCCTGATGGCTTTGAAATGTTGCAATGATACTGGTCTCCACCACTTCCACTGGCAGCTCATTCCATACCCGTACCATCCTCTTTGTGAAAAAGTTGCCCCTTAAGTCTCTTTTATATCTTTCCCCTCTCATCCTAAACCTGTGCTCTCTAGTTCTGGACACCTCCATCCCAGGGAAAATACCTTGTCTATTTATCCTATCTGTGCTCCTCATGATTTTATAAACCTCTATAAGGTCACCCCTCAGGCTCCAACACTCCAGGGAAAACAGCCCCAGCCTATTCAGCCTCTCCCAACAGCTCAAATCCTCCAACCCTGGCAACATCCTTGTAATTCTTTTCTGAACCCTTTCAAGTTTCACAACATTTTTCTGATAGGAAGGAGACCAGAATTGCACGCAATATTCCAACAGTGGCCTAACCAATGTCCTGTACAGCTGCAACATGACCTCCAAACCCCTGTCCTCAGCACTCTGACTAATAAAGGGAAGCCTTCTCTTCACTATCCTATCTACCTGGGGTTAGTAACTGTTTCTCTAACAGCACACATTGAGGCTTGTTAAAGTGTTTGGAATGTTTTTCAGCTTTGACTCTTTCAATGCTTCTTGAAATAGTTGGGTCCTCCTCAGTTGGTTGGTTTGTCCTATTCCACTTGCTGAGCAGCTCCTTCCATGGGGACGATTGGCTTCATTTGAAGGCAGATGGAAGATTTCTGAGGGATTCCTTGTCCGACAGGAAATGTATTTCATTTAAAGAAGAATCCGACCCTGATATTGGATTCATGAGCAAAGATGTCTGGCTTGATTTGCGAGTGAATATTGCTGAGGTGGTACCTGAAGTATTATGTGCAGGCCCAGACCCTATGTCTAAGGAAACACAGACCTGCTAACGATGGAGTCCAGCAACAGTTCACCAGACTGATTCCTAGCATGGTTCGGTCCATCCAATGAGAAGGAAATGGGAGAGACTGGTCCTGTGAAGGAGGAACGGCAATCTCATAGAAACTTAAAACACTTGTAAAGGGATAAACATAATTGGGGCATGAAGGACCTTTTTCCTGGCTATGGGGGCTAGAACACAGTCTCAGGATGAAAGGCAAACCATTTAGAGGAGCAATATTCCCTCTCCCAGAGGATGGAGACTCTTTAGAATTCTTTACCCAAGATGGCTGCAGAAGCTCAGTCCATTTGCCCCATTAAATTCACTCAATGGGATGTGGGCATTGCTTGATGAGCCAACATTTATTGCCCATCTCCAGTTGACCTTGAGATGCCTGTCTCCCTAAGCTTCTGTTATATTTTATCTAAACACGAGAAAATTATGGGATCTGTTGTGCCAAGGCTGGACTAGGGAACCCACCAGGATCTATTCTTTGTCCCCTTCTGTTTCTTATTTACATGCAACCGCTGGGTGAGATGATCAGGAAGCACACTGTGTACCACATGCACACTGACGACACAGCGTTTTACTCACCACCACTTGTTATGGACCAGGCCAGGCTCCCCTCAATGCATTTTAAGTAGGCAGCCTAAACCTACGTTTTCTAGCTGTCTAAGGCAGATGTAAGGAAAACCCAGGAGTGATGCAGCTGGTCAAACCACTTGGCTTCAAGTAAACAGAACTTCTTTACACACCACCCAATGAAACAGAAACAAAAGAAAACAGAATTTTGAATAACAACATTTGAAAATCCAACTGACACAATCCCCGCAACTTAACGAAGGAGCTGTTCCAATTTCCTGCAACATCTCCATGAATATCTCCCTTGGCCAAGAAGGTAACATCAGACACAGGTTCTTACAGGAGAGGTGTCAGAGAGAGAGAGAAAGAATCAGCCAGGGACCATGGGCTGAGACATGGAACCTCTTTCTCACTTTCTTTAGGTCTCCAGCTAAAACGAAACCCAACTAGACAAATCCCTGAAGTGGGAGAACTGGCCACTCTCCTTTCATTGTTCAACTGTTTCTAAAAAAAATGTAAAAGCCTTTTCCCTGATTGTTGCCTTGGGTAGTATCTGTTAGCCATTAGCAAAGACCCCAAATCCCAGACAAATCAGAACCTCTGTGTTTTACAACCCCTGTTGAAAAAAACCCAAGGATAACATAACCTTGTTAAAGAGGCAACATCATCACATACCTCTCTCCACTGGCTGTGGTTTGTCAGCCTTTCTCGCCTGATGTCCAATGTTGGATCTGTGGATAAATGTCCTTCCACAGGGAGTGGCTAGGATCAGGAATACTCTGCCTGATGATGTTAAAAATCACACAACACCAGGCTATAGTCCAACAAGTTTAATTGGAAGCACTAGCTTTCGGAGCGCCGCTCCTTCATCAGCTATAACCTGGTGTTGTGTGATTTTTAGCTTTGTACACCCCAGTCCAACACCGGCATCTCCGAATCCTGCCTGATGATGCAATGCCGAATGGTTAATCATGGTGTTCAAAAGGGATTTGAATTATTTGGAAAGGAAGAAAGTGCAGGGGTGCAGAGAAGAGGGAAGGGAACAGCGTTGGCTGAATTGCTCATTTGGAAAGCCAATACACACATGATGGGAAGACTGGTCTTCTTATATGCTGTAACCATTCGAGGATTTTCGAATGCTGTGATTTCATCATATTCACAAAACACTGTTAAAAGAAAGGACCAGATTATGTTTCACCTTCTCTTGTCTGTCTGATTACATATTTAATGTACATCGGTAACCACAAAATAACTCATTAGTTGAATATGAAAGACAATCATTGATTGAAAACCAACCTGGCAGCTTCCTGAGGCTGTGAAAGGCACTATATAAATGCAAATCTTTCTTATATATAACTTAGGTTTCAGCTGCGGAAGGAAACACCTCTATTTTTAATGTTTTTTCATCTGTCCAGTTCTGGTCATCCTGCTAATAGTTAGGATATTATTATATTGGAAAGGGTGCAGAAAAGATTTACCAGGATGTTACTGGGACTGGGGGGTTTGGGTTGTAAGGAGAGGCTGGATAGGCTGGGACTTTTTTCCCTGGAGCATAGGAGGATGAGGGGGTGACCTTGTAGAGGTTTATTAAATCATGGGGGGGATACATAAGGTGAATAACAAAAGTCTTTTCGTTAGGGTGGGGGAGTTCAAAACTAGGGGGCATCATTTGAAAGTGAGAGGAGAAAGATTTAAAATGGACCTGAGGGGCAACTTTTTCACACAGAAGGTGGTTTGCATGTGGAACGAACTGCCAGAGGAAGTGGTAGATGCAGGTATAATTGCACCATTTAAAAGACATTAGGACAGGTACATGGATAGGAAAGGGTTGGAGAGATATCAGTCAAACACAGGCAAATGGAACTGGTTCAGTTTGGGAAGCCTGGATAGTTTGTTTCTGTGCTGTATGGCTCTATGACTTTATTTGGCATACTGAGGCAAGTAATACAAAACGATAAACTTTTGGAAATCTATCACAGGTTCAAGGAAGATTCAACAGAAATGACTTAAAATTCTATGAACCGATGTTCCACTTGGTCTCAAGATGAACACAAACTGCTCTTGATCAACAGATGGTCACAAGGCAGGTAGACACCCTCTAGAGGACAGATCCAGCAATTACACAAGCCCATCAGGCCAAATTACAATGGCCAGATCCATTACTGAGCTCCCTTCAGTGGTCAAACCCCAAACCTATAGCAAGTACATCACCTCATTCTTCCTCTTCCCTTGCTAACCCTGGTGAAATGCCATCTCCATCCCAAGAAAACAGCTCCGAAGTTATAAAACCATAAATTGCTGGAAAAAAACTCAGCAGGTTAGACGGCAGCTGTGCAGAGAAAGCACAATAAAAGTTTTGGGTCCAGTGACCCTTCTTCAGAACTGATTGTGGCCACAAAAAGGTTGGTAAGATAAATGCTAGAGAAGGGGTGGAGGGAGGAGGTAGGAGTAAATGATAGGTGGAGAATGGATTGTGTATTGAAACAGCCCATGTAATGGCAAGGCATTGTTGGGGTAAGGAGATGGGAGAAGGTGCCTCAAGCCCTGAAATTGTTGAACTCGATATTGAGTCCAGAAGTTTGTAGAGTTCCCAAATGGAAAATGAGGTGCTGTTTTTCCAGCTTGTGCTGAGCTTCACTGGAACACTGCAGCAAGACTGAGACAGAGATGTTTGCCAGGGAACAGGGGTTGGGTTGGAATGACAGGCAACAGTCTATGGCTCTATAATAGGAAGCTGAGGGTCATTTTTACAGACAGAACATAGGGATTCTGCAAAATGGTCACCCAGTCAACGTTTCATCTCCCCAGTTCTCCCAGGCTGACCTTTCCCCACACCTTTGTTTGCGCAACTGTTGTTTCTTTTCTCTCTCTCTCTCTGCCTCTCTCTCTCTCTCTCTCTCACACACACACACACACACTCTCTCTCTCTGGGCTCTATCTCCACCTATCGTTTTCTCCTTCCCTCTCTTCCACCCCTCCTCTCGCTTATGTACCATCCTTTTCCTAGCTACTATTAGTTCCAAAAAAGGATCATTGGACTCAAAATGTTAACTTTGCTTTCTCTCCATTGACGCTCCCTAACCTGATGAGTTTTTCCGGGAATTACTGTTTTCAGTTCTGATTTCCAGCAACCACAGTTCTTTAATTGTTCTGCTTCAAAGTTATTCCTGCCAGTCGTGTTCAAACTCCAAAGGGGAAACTAATAGGGAATGCAGGTTAGCAGTAACATTGGTCAGGGCTTTTGCTCAATGATCAACCACGGTGGGTGGGCGGCACGGTGGCACAGTGGTTAGCACTGCTGCCTCACAGCGCCAGAGACCCGGGTTCAATTCCCGCCTCAGGCGACTGACTGTGTGGAGTTTGCACGTTCTCCCCGTGTCTGCGTGGGTTTCCTCCGGGGGCTCCGGTTTCCTCCCACAGTCCAAAGATGTGCAAGTCAGGTGAATTGGCCATGCTAAATTGCCCGTAGTGTTAGGTAAAGGGGTAAATGTAGGGGTATGGGTGGGTTACGCTTCGGCGGGTCGGTGTGGACTTGTTGGGCCGAAGGGCCTGTTTCCACACTGTAAGTAATCTAATCTAATCTAATCACTCTATTGCTTCCTAATCCACTAGTGCATGTACATATCCAGAACAAAAAGCCTCAAGGTAACCCTGTACCACTGACCCATTCACTTAGTCACCTATACGACTGACCCACTCACCCATGTGCAGGCAATGTACAATGAAGCAGGTGTGCCAAATGCCTTGTTCAGCACTAACTACCTGTGACTCCCCTTTCAAGGAACTATGCATCTGCACTCCTAGGTCTCTTTGTTCGGCAAAACTCTCCAGGACCCTACCATTATCTCTATAGCCCTGATTTGCCTTATCAAAATGTAACACTTCCCATTTATCTAACTTAAACTCCATCTACTACTCCTCGGCCCTTTGGCCCATCTACTCAAAGTCCAATTGCACTCTGAGATAACCTTCTTCACCGTCCACTACACCACTAACTTTGGTGTCATCTGCAAACTTACTAACTACACCTCCCATGTTCACATCCAAGGCATTTATATAAATGTCAAATACCCAGCACCGATCCTTGTGACACACCACTGGTCACAGGTCTCCAGACTGAAATACAACCCTCTATAACCACCCTCTCTCTCCTACCTTCAAGCCAATTTTGTATCCAATTGCATAGGTCCCCCTGGATTCCATGTGATCTAACCTTGTTAACCAGTCTACAATGAGGAACCTTGTCAAATGCTTTGCACAAGTCCATATACAACATCTACTGCTCTGCCTTCCTTGAACTTCTTTGTCACATCTTCAAAAACTTCAATCAAGTTAGTGAGACATGATCTCCCATGCACAAAGCCATTTTGATATCCCCTAATCAGTCCTTGCCTTTTCAAATGTATGGAAATCCTAGCTCTCAGAATCCCCTCCAACAGCTTATCCACCACTGACGTCCGGCTCACTGGTCTAGAGGTCTCTGGCCTTTCCTTACAACCTTTCTTAAATAATGGCATAACATTAATGGGCGGCACGGTGGCACAGTGGTTAGCACTGTTGCCTCACAGCGCCAGAGACCCGGGTTCAATTCCCGCCTCAGGCGACTGACTGTGTGGAGTTTGCACGTTCTCCCCGTGTCTGTGTGGGTTTCCTCCGGGTGCTCCGGTTTCCTCCCATAGTCCAAAGATGTGCAGGTCAGGTGAATTGGCCAAGCTAAATTGCCCGTAGTGTTAGGTAAGGGGTAAATGTAGGGGTATGGGTGGGTTGCGCTTCGGCGGGTCGGTGTGGACTTGTTGGGCCGAAGGGCCGGTTTCCACACTGTAAGTAATCTAATCTAATCTAATCTAATTAGCCAACCTCCAGTCTTCCAGCACCTCACCCGTGGCTGTTGATGGTACAAATATCTCAGCAAGGGACCCAGCAATCTCTTACCTAGCTTTCCACAAAATTCTGGGAAACACCTACTCAGGTCCTGGGGATTTATCTATCATTATGCATTTAATGATCTCCAAAGCCTCCGCTTCTGTAACTATTTATTTCTCTAAGTTTCCTAGCTTCCATTTCCTTCTCCACAGTAAATACTGATATGAAATATTTGTTTAGTATCTCTACTCCTACTGCCTTTATAGTCCTCCAGGGATTCACTTGATCAACACCTGATATATGCCTGCTTTTTCTTGACCAGAGTCTCTATTTCTCTGGTCATCCAGCATTCCCTACACCTACTTGTTTTGCCCTTCACACTGACAGGTACATACTGTCTCTGGATTCTCGTTATCTCATTTTTAAAGGCTTCCCACTTTCCAACCACTCTGTTACCTGCAATAGACTCCTCCAATCAACCTTTGAAAGTGCCTGTCTAATACCATCAAAATTGGCCTTCCTCCAATTTAAACTTTAACTTTTAAATCCGGTCTATCGTTTTTCATCACTATTTTAAAACTAGTAGAATTCTGGTCACTGACCCCAGAGTGCTCCCTCACTGACACCACAGTCGGCTGCCCTGCCTTATTTCCTAACAGGAAGTCATGTTTTGCACCTTCTCTAGTAGGTACATCCACATACTGCATAAGGAAGTTTTCTTGTACACACTTAACAAATTTCTCCCCATGCCCTGAACACTGTGGCAGTTCCAGTCTATGTTTGGAAAGTTAGAATTCCCTACCATTACAACCTTATTATTTTAGTTATATATATTATATATATATATAGAACATTACAGCACAGTACAGGCTATTCGGCCTTCAATCTTGCGCCAACCTGTGGAACCAATCTGAACCCTATCTATCCCTATACTATTACATTTTCATCCATATGTCTATTCAATCATCATTTAAATGCCTTTAAATTTGGCGAGTCTACTATCGTCGAAAAATGTGGTGCTGGAAAAACACAGCAGGCCAGGCAGCATCCGAGGAACAGGAGACATTTCGGGCATAAGCCCTTCTTCAGGAATCCTGCAGGCAGGCTGTTCCACGTCCCTACTACTCTCTGAATAAAGAAACTACATCTGATACCTGTCCGATATCGATTATCCCTCAATTGCCCCCTCGTGCTAGCCATCACCATCCCAGGACAAAGGCTCTAACCGTCCACCCTATCTAACCCTCTGATAATCTTCTATGTCTCAATTAAGTCTCCTCTCAACCTTCTTCTCTCTAATGAAAACAACCTCAAAACCCTCAGTCTTTCCTCGTAGGACCTTCCCTCCATACCAGGCAACATCCTAGTAAATCTCCTCTGGACCCTTTCCACAGCTTCTAAATCCTTCCTATAATGCGTTGACCAGATCTGTACACAATACTCCAAGTGCAGCCGCACCAGTGTCTTGTGGAGCTGCAGCATAACTGAGATCTCCTTACAAATTTGTTCCTCAATTTCCCACTGATTATTGGGGAGGTCTATAATACAATCCCAACAATATGATTATTCCTTTCTTATTTCTCAGTTCCACCCAAATAACTTCCTGGACATATTCCCAGGAATGTCATCCCTGAGTACAGCTGTAATATCATCTCGAATCAAAAACATCACATCCTTCCTCTCTTGCCTCCCTTTCTATCCTTCCTATAGCATCTATATCCTGGAATGTTAAGCTGCCAGCCCTGTCCATCCCTGAGCCATGTGTCAGCAATAGCTATGATATCCCAGTCCCATAACCTGACCTAAGCTCATCTGCCTTACCTGTCAGGCCTCTTGCAATGAAGTGAGTGGAGTTTAATTTATCAGTCTTTCCTCGTTCTCTGCCAAGCTCTTGTCTGCCTTCACTTTTAGACTTATTCTCCTTAGCTACTGCACCGACGCCATTTTATTCTCTTTTCTCACGATCACTTCGGTGCCCCCCCCCCCCCATCTTACCAGTTTAAATATGGAGGTGCCTGACTAGCTACCTGATTAAGGAGTAGTGCTCCGAAAGCTTGTACTTCTACATAAACCTGTTCGACCATAACCTGGTGTTGTGTGATTTTTAACTTACTAGTTTAAAGCCTCCTGAGGAGCACGAGCAAATCTCCCTGCAGGAATATTGGCTACCTTCCAATTCAAATGGAACCTGTCCCTCTCCTACAGGTCATTTCTACTGTGGAAGAGATCCCAAAAGTGTGGATCCTTGCTCCCTTGCACCAGTTCCTCAGTCACGCATTCATCTGTTCCATCCTCCAATCCCTACTCTCAGAGGCACGTGGCATTAATCAGATATTTCTACCCATGAGGCCCTACTTTGTCACCTGTGTGCCAACGTGCATAATGACCTCCTGCTGGTCACTGTCCCCTTTGAGAATATTCTGCACCCACTCTGAGATTTTGAAAAAATCATGTCTGAAACTACAGGGGAAGAGGATGATCTTTGGTTTTTGATCCTGATCAGCGAAGGGTTTTTTTTAAAAATCACTGATACCTCTGCTGCTGCAAGGCTGGATATTGCCCGCCCCACATCAGCTATGAAACATGCACTGATTCTTTGTTGTGTGTATATGTAGGATGTGGACGTCGCTGGCTGGGCCAGCATTTATTGCCCGTCCTTAGTTGCCCCTTGAGAAGGTGGGGGTGAACTTTCTTCTTGAACTACTGCAGTCCACCTGCTGTAGGTTAACCCACAATGCTGTGAGGGAGGAAATTCCAGGATTTCGATCCAGCGACAATGAAGGAACGGTGATATATTTCCAAGTCAGGGTGGTGTGTGGCTTTGAGGGGAATTAGAAGGTGGTGGTGTTCCCATGTATTTGCTCCTCGTGTCCTTCCAGATGGATTTGGTTGTGGATTTGGAAGGTGCTGTCTGTGGATTTTTGGTGAATTTCTGCACTGCATCTTATAGATAGTACACACTGCTGCTACTGAGTGTCGGTGATGGATGCTTGTGGACGTGGTGCCAATCAAATGGGCTGCTTTGTCCCAGATGGTTTCAAGCTTCTTGAGTGTTGTTGGAGCTGCACTCATTCAGGCAAGTGGGAAGTATTCCATCACACTCCTGACCTGTGCCTTGTAGGTGATGAACAGGCTTTGAGGAGTCAGGAGGTGAGTTACTCACCACAGCATTCCAAGCCTCTGACCTACTCTTGTCGCCATTGCGTTTATGTGGTGTGTCCAGCTGAGTTTCTGGTTAATGATAACCCCAAGGATGTTGACAGTGGGGGATGGTAACACCATTGAATGTCAAGGGGTGGTGGTTAGAGTGCCTCTTATTGGTGCTAGTCATTGCCTGGCATTTGCGTGGAGCAAATGTTACTTGCCACTTGTGAGCCCAAGCCTGGATATTGTCCAGGTCTTGTTGCATTTTAACATGGACTGCTTCAGTGTCTGAGGAATCACGAATGGTGCTGCACATTGTGCAATCATCGATGAACATCCCCACTTCTGACCTGATGGAGGGAAGGTCATTGGTGAAGCAACTGAAGATGGTTGGGCCGAGGACACTATCCTGAGGAACTTCTGCCGTGATGTCCTGGAGTTGAGATGACTGACGTCCAACAACTCGAGAGTTTGCCCCTCTGATACCCATTGATTCCAGTTTTGCCAGGGTACCTTGACAACACACTCAGGTAACTGCAGCCTTATTGTCAAGGGATGTCACTCTCACCTCCCCTCTGGAATTCAGCTCTTTTGTCTACGTTTGAACCAAGGCTGGAATGAGGTCAGGAGCCGAGTGGCCCTGGCAGAACCCAAACTGAGTGTCACTGAGCAGGTTATTGCTGAGCAGCTGCTGCTTGGTAGCACTGTTGGCCCACAGCAACTCATGGGTGCCCAGTCCTGACTGTCTAGATCTGTTCGAAGTCTGTGCCATTTAGCACAGTGATAGCGTCACACAGCACGATGGGGGTTATTCTCAGTGTGAAGGTGGGACTTTGTCTCCACAAGGACTGTGTGATGAAACCCAATCTCCAGAGCCCTTGCGCAATTTCTCAGTCTGAGAGCTCTAAACCTCCACTTGTTGGCTGGTTCCTAAAAAGCTGATCCCTGAGTCTTATGGAATTCTTTAGCCTCTGATCTGCACGGTGACTCAGTGGTGAGCACTGCTGCTTCACAGCGCTAGGGTCTCAGGATCAATTCCAGCCTCAGGTGACTGTCTTGTGGAGTTTGCACATTCTCCCTGTGTCTGTGTGGTGGTGCTCTGGTTTCCTCCTACAGTCCAAATATGTGCAGGTTAGGTGGATTGGCCATGCTACATTGCCCATATGTTAGGTGTGCTAGTCAGAGGGAAATGGGTCTGGGTGGGTTACTCTTCAGAGGGTTGGTGTGGACTGGTCGTACCAAAAGTCCTGTTTCCACACTGTAAAGAATCTAATCTAATCGGTCTCCCAAAATTCTCTCCCTTTTCAGGTATCTTTATTTTTGACTTTTTTTCTCAAAAAGTTCCAAAAATGATAGTGCAAAAGTTCGAAAAACAGGCGTCCGTTTTACACCGTGCTAGTGAAGAATTAGAAAAGCCGTTGGAAACACTGAGCAAGTGAGCTACGTTGGTACTGCCTGTGTTACTTGAGGCGAATGCAAGTAAAATTCACAAGACAGTCATTTTTAGGCAGATGAGGCAACAAGCCAATGAGACCATCGAGCAGTCCTGTGCCTGCCTGAGGGTCCTGGCAGCTGAATGTTACCCTGGTGAAGCTGGACAGTTTGAAAGGGAAATAAATACAAAACGTTGGAGGTACTTCTTCCAGCCACTTTGAATAAAGACAGAAAGCTTTCAGTGCAACTGTAGCTTACAATCACATTACTGTTCATTGAATCCAGAGCCATTGAAATCGAGGCCACTATAAACCACATTCCGAGTTCAGTTTTTAAAAAAAAAGTGATATTGGGCCATGGCGAGGCCAGAATTTATTAACCACTCTCGGTTACCCTGGAGAGGCTGGTGTTGAACTAACATCTTGAACTGTGTTAAAAATCACCCAACCACAGGTTATAGTCCAACAGGTTTGTTTGGAAGTACTAGCTTCCGGAGCGTTGCTCTTTCATTAGGTAACTAGCTACCTGATGAAGGAGCAGCGCTCTGAAAGCTAGTACTTCCAAATAAACCTGTTGGACTATAATCTAGGGTTGTGTGATTTTTAACTTTGTACACCCCTATCCAACACCGGCACCTCCACATCTTGAACTGTTGCAGTACTTGTCGTGTGTGTACACCCACAGGGAGTTCAAGGATTTTGACCCCAGCGACTCTGAAGGAACAGTGATATATTTCCAAGTCATGATGGTGCGTGGCTCAGAGGGAAACCTTCAGGTGGTGGTGGTATTCCCATGTAAAACTGCTCTTGCCCTTTGAGTTGGCAGAGGTTGTGAGCTTGGAAAGGTCTATTGAAGGAACAAGTTGAGTTACTTCACTGTTCCTGTTTCACCTGCCAGGGAATCCAAAGCAGTGGCACAAACCGAGGTGGGGACACATCCCCACAATTCTGCCAGCATGGCACTGTTTCCCCACACCGACCTCAATGACCTATTTCCAGTTGGCAACGCAAACCCTCTGGAAGTCCTAACTACTTCACTCTTGTTGGTCACTCACCAGAAGAACCAATTAACAGTGTCCCCTAGGTATCCCACTGGAATGCTATCACCAGTAGAAGCAGATGACCTTGAATATACTCTGGTGCTCTCTTTCAAATGTAGCAAACAACCACATGTGACTGTGACCAATATCTGCTCAGACGGAGGTGTCTCATAGCTACAAGAGGCTCCGTTAATACAAGGAGAGGCAAAACAGTGAGAAAATTCCAGATTTGGCTCATTCTCTGCGATGCAGGGAATGAGAAACTTTTCGCTGTCCAGCAGTGAGAATACTCAATGTAAATGCTAGGGATATTTGAAAGGCTAATCTCGGTTAAGGATGCCAGTATGACCTCTGCACTTTACAGCGTATGTTGAGCCTTGACACACACGTGTTTTCACAGATCGACACACGACTTCACGTCGTGTACATGATCTTTAAGCGGACCCGTGCTGAACAACATTCTAACCATGTAAGCCAAAGTACAGTGTCAATGTCAGTAGAAGGAGTTGATAACAAAGTGGCAACAAAACAAGAAGAGGCATTACAACTAGCTCCGATGATTATGAAATAACGAAAGGTGCAATGGGAAGGGTGTTTGTAAACAAGCCCTTCTCTGAAAGCTGAGTGATAATGTTACTACAGTAGGAACCTTGAACTCCATACAAGAATTCGAAGGTTTGAAACTCACCATGATAGATGGTGGGATTTGAATTTAATATCATCTGAAACTAAAAGCGAGTCTAATGGTGATTGTTGTTAAAGTGCCCTCTGGGGAGGAAATTTGCCATCCCTACCTAATCCGACCGACATGTTACTCCAGATCCCCAACAATGCGGTTGATTCTTAACTACTCTTTAGGAAGGTAAATACTGCTCTTGACATCCATTGTCTGTGAGCAAGCCAATGATAAACACATGACGAGGTCTTCACAATGTTTGAAACGAGCTCAACAATACAATACTTTCCACAACTCTATTGTCATTCTTCCCTCATCATCAAGGGAATGTCTTGTTGATCTAGCCCATAATGCTCACCAGGAATTGTCAAAACCAAAACATATCCTTGGCAAAGAGTGGGGAACCCAGGATTTGAGTGCAGGGTAGGACACAAAGTCATTCAGTTTTTGCTACATCAAACAACTACAACATCAAAACATTGTGATCCTCTGAAGATGTCAGGACTACCTCAAGGACTATGGATCAAGATATGGGTTGAATCCACAGGCTTGCCCACTGGTGAATACTTGCTTGTGGTCATTGATCACTCCTGCAGCTTCCCAGTCATGCAAATAGTTATGCCCTTTTCAAAGAAAGTAGTTATCCCAACGCTTGACCAGATTTTTGACATCAAAATGGTGAGAAATGACAATGAACCAACAATCCCCCCCACCCATTCAACACTGATGAGTTCAGTAAACTTCCAATATCTCAAGATTTCACTCATCAAAAAAATCACACCCCACTGGCCAAGAGCTAATGGACTGATTGAGGGATGTATGTGGACATTGAGAAAAATGGTCCATATTGGAACAGCTGAGAGCAATTCTTGGAATCATTTCTATCACAAATATAGAACACCTCCTTACTCAGTACTGAAAGGCCCACTCATCTTTGCACGTCTTATCTCATATGTCTGCCTGAGTTAACAGTCAATGTGCAAGTGCATACAATCAAGAACAGTAGAATGGAATGGGAGTAAATGCAGAATGAAACATGAAATTCAGAGCCAAAACCAGAAGACGAGCTTGAGAAACATGACAGCAAGCAGACAGCCCCTTGTGACAGGAGAAAGCGAGGCCTGCAGATGCCTGAGAGTCAGAGTCAAAAAGGGTGGTGCTGGAAAAGCACAGCAAGTCAGGCAGCATCCGAGGAGCAGGAGAGTCGATGTTTCGGGCAGGAGCCCTTCATCAGGAATTCCTGGTGAGGAACTTATGCCCGAAACAACGAGTCTCCTGCTCCTCAGATGCTGCCTGACCTGCTGTGCTTTTCCAGCACCACACCTTTTGCCCCTTTATGACATCTAACCATTTATGTTGACTGACACAAAATGATTTACAATCACAGCTAAGCACAATTTGTTTTATTCATTCAAGGGATATGGGCATACTTGCCTAGGCCAGCATTTATTGTCCATCCCCAGTTGTCCAGAGGGAAGTTAAGAATCTACCACATTGCTACGGAACAAAAACAGAAATTGCTGGAGAAACTCAGCAGGTCTGGCAGTATCTGTGGACCGAAAACAGAGACATTGAGATGTACAGCACAGAAACAGATCCTTCGGTCCAACCCGTCCATGCCGACCAGATATCCCAACCCAATCTAGTCCCACCTGCCAGCACCCGGCCCATATCCCACCAAACCCTTCCTATTCATATACCCATGCATTTTAAATGCTGTAATTGTCCCAGCCTCCACCACTTCCTCTGGCAGCTCATTCCATACACACACCACCCTCTGAATGAAAAAGTTGCCCCTTAGGCCAGTGACCCTTCTTCAGAGCTTTAGTGAAGAAGGCTTACTGGACTCAAAATATTGACTCGATCTTCACTTTATCACATTGTTATGGGTCTGGAGTCACACATTGCATAGTCTGGGTAAGAACTGCAGTCTCAGGTGAACCAGATTTATGACAACCATTCTGTCAACATTTTAATTCCAGAATTTTACTGAATTCAAATCTCAGCACTTGATTAGAAAGCTGAGTCTGTTGGGCCTAAATACCTCCTTGTGTAACTGGATCCTTGGCTTCCTGACTGGGACACCCCGGTCAGTTCGGATTGGCAACAGCATCTCCAACACCATCACACTGAGCACAGGATCTCTCATGGCCAGACTGTGCAACAGTTTGTTATCCTGAGCTATCAGGCTCCTTAACACTGTATGATCAGACTCTATTCCATCTGAAACTCATGCATGACTTTGAATTGCTGCTAGAGCAATGTTTTATTAACTATCATTCTTTATTACACTGTAATTTTACCACTGTGCCTATTGTCTTGACATATTTGGAGGGATATGGGACAAACACAGGCAGGTGGGACTAGTTTAGTTTGGGAACGTGGTCAGCATGGACTAATTGAGCTAAAGGGTCTATTTCCATGCTGTTTACCTCTATGACTGTCTGTGTGGAGTTTGCATGTTCTCCCCGTATCTGTGTGGGTTTCTGCCGGGTGCTCCAGTTTCCCGCCTCAGTCCAAAGATGTGCAGGTTAGGTGGATTGGCCATGGTCAATGCAGGATTAAAGGGTCTTGGTGGGGGTTGGTGTGGACTTGATGGGCTGAATGGCCTGCTTCCATATTGATTTCCATAGTAGCACATTAGGTTATATCATTCCCAATCAGTCTGTGACATGACGGACTTGCTCCCACTTTATCTCTGTTATCCTCTTTCAGCTCACCACCCCATGGAAATACTCCAATCCTCCGTGTCGGTAACTTTCAAAACTCCTCAGCTGTCCGGGCCCTAAACTCTCGAAATCCCTCCCTCGAGCTCCTTCCTCCTCTGCAACCCTCCTTTAAACCTATCTCCTTGACTGAGATTCTGGTCACCCACCCTAATGGTGAAAGTGGGTACTGCAGATGCTGGAGATTTGAGTTAAGATCAGAGTCGTGCTGGAAAAGCACAGCAGGTCACGCAGCATCTGAGGCGCAGGAAAATCAACGTTTCGGGCAAAAGCCCTTCATTAGGAACCCTTCTAGATGAAGGGCTCTTGCTCGAAACGTCGATTTTCCTGCTCCTCGCATGCTGCCTGACCTGCTGTGCTTTTCCAGCACCACTCTAATCTTGACTCACCCACCCAAATCTCTTCTTCTCTGGTCTGCTTCTGTTTTTGTCTCATTTCAGAAGCACGCTACCGTGTCGAAAGGTGCCACATAAATCCAGGTAGTTGTTGTTGTTGCATAAACAGAGTCACCCTGGGCCTCTTAAGTCAACTGCGAATCATTGACTTTCCAGGCTTGAGTACATACTGTGTGCGTTGTAATTAGAATCTTTCCAAACCGCTCGAATCCAGTCACAGACTTATCTTTCCCCTCCTCCGCACTCTCACTCCTTCCCCGCTATATATCGATAAACTCAATCGGGCCTCTGGAGTAGGCTGTATGCAATCCAATTTTACCCAGTTGCTATGATGGAGTGGACTGCAAGCATTGATTGTATCTCAGGGAGCAGAGTCTAACAAAGCCTCAGCATGGAGGAGGGACAGCAGTTCTCTGTGTTGTGTGTGTGTTTAGTTTACATCTTTGCAAACAGAGAGCAATGACAACATACATGCTCTTAAAAGGGCTAAGAAACCATGGCCTTCAGAGAGGGTCGGGGTGGAAATAACTGCCTAATCACCCTAATCTCTCAAACCTCTCACAACCAACAGGGCGAAATGATGTGGAGATGCTGGTGTTGGACTGGGTTGTACAAAGTTAAATGTCACATAACACCAGGTTATAGTGCAACAGGTTTATTTGGAAGGATAGCTTTACAGCTCCGAAAGCCGATGCTTCCAAATAAACCTGTTGGACTATAACCTGGTGTTGTGTGATTTTTAACAGGGTGAAAGGTGGGATATTGCTGCTCGTCACATAGTTCAAACAGAGACGCAACATTTTCAAGGTGCTCCAGGCTTTAAAGAGTTAGCTGTTGTCATGGTGCTTAAGTACACAGTCCACACTAGGAAGCTTCCCTTGCTATTTATTGTATGACAAACTTGTAACTCTCTCGTCGGTACCACAGAATATCAAAGACTTCACAAGGTGATTTCTGTGGGGGTGAAGTCTGTCGGGTCATAGCTCCAGATTTTACAACCAACAGAGAGTAGTTAGGGTGTGGAATGCCCTGCCTGCAATAGTAGTAGACTTGCCAATTTTAAGGGCATTTAAATGGTCATTTGATAAACATATGGACGATAATGGAATAGTGTAGGTTAGATGGGCTTCAGATTGGTTTCACAGGTTGGTGCAAGATCGAGGGCCGAAGGGTCTATACTGCGCTGGAATGGTCTATGTTCTATTTGACTTTTCCAGGATGTTGAAACATTCCATGTGCAAACAGCCTTCAGGATGTTAAATCATTCGGAGTGTTAGAAGGTAGTTCCCTTCCGCCTGTAGTTATGTCCAGCCCTGTGACAGGGGGCCTGAGGTCTCCTTCCATCTGCTTCAGGTGTTCTGCAATAGTTCATCACTATGGTTGGGGGGGGGGAGGCGCGGTGGTGGTGGGGGGGGGCTGTTGCACAATCTGTACAATAGCTTGATTAAAACTTGATAAATGTCACTTAAGATTTTGATTTTCATTACAGGCCCCCCTCGGAGATTGCTTTCATTTATTTGTCCATTTTAAAGTGTAGACAGTACCATGTGACTTTCAGCCCGATATTCCAAGGCGACTGTCTGTGTGGAGTTTGCACGTTCTCCCCGTGTCTGCGTGGGTTTCCTTCGGGTGCTCCGGTTTCCTCCCACAGTCCAAAGATGTGCAGGTCAGGTGGATTGGCCATGCTAAATTGCCCCATAGTGTTAGATGCATTAGTCAGAGGGAAATGGGGCTGGGTGGGTTACTCTTTGGAGGGTTGGTGTAGACTTGTTGGGCCGAAGGGCCTGTTTCCACACTGTAGGGAATCTAATCTAATCTAATTATCTATCAATGATGTTTCACCTTCCCAGTTCAGGGTGACATTTATGTTCATGAGAAACCTTTGCACTGTCACTGGATCCCTTCCAAGTGTACAGCATACCTCGAAACACTCCTGGAGTGTTCCAAATCCTTGGTATCTATGGGGACACATGCCTACAGAATATTCATCCTATTTTTGAAACATAGAAATATATAGAATCAGTGCAGGAGTAGGCCTATCAGCCCTTCGAGTCTGCCCTACCTTTCAACATAATCATCCCACTCCCATTTTCTCCCCATACCCCTTGATCCCTTTAGCCACAAAGGCCATGTCCAACTCTTTCTTGAACATATTTAATGAACTGGCCCCAACAGCCAGCTGTGGGAGAGAACTGCACAAGTTCACAAGTCTGAGTGAAAAGATTCTTCCTCATCTCAGTCCTGAATAGCTTACTCCTTATTCTTAGAGTGTGACACTCCCAACATTCTTACAGTTCCCATCAGGGTTTTATTCGTTTCTATGCAATCCCCCATGATTTGTCAAAATTCCAGTGAGTACAAGCCCAGTCTTTCTTCACACGTCAGCACTGGTTTCCCAGGAATCAGTCTGGGGAAACTTCGCTGGATTTCCTCAATAGCAAAATTTCCATTTATTAAGATTACAGCTGCAATAATTTAACCTGGTTGCGCAACTCTTCACCCACTTACCAACCTACCCTTACCCACTTGGCACCTCACCTAATCACACCCTGCCAACATATCCACATATCCATCTGACAATATACCTCACAACCAGCTGCCAGTCTATCTCCCTCTTCCATTTACCTTACTTACTCTCAGTTGCTACCAAAGTGGTTTTGGACTGTTAAACCATAGAATGAGATGGCTCATGTGACAAATGCGAGATGTGGCTTCAGTGCTGACCCAGTCTGCTCCTGTCTTTGTGGATTCCTGGGTGTGTCTGCACGGTTTCAATTAGGAAGACTGCTGACCTAGAGGTTGGCTCAGGCAACTCCTTGGAATTGTAAGTGGGCAACTTTTATTCTGATGTTGGTCAGGGATGTTTCAATATATTGTTCAATAACAGACCGGGTTTACTGACGCAAAGGTCTCTCATGGTTTCGACGAACTCCAATTGCGAACATAACTGAGAAATAGTGTGCACTATCTACAAGACGCTCTGCAGAAATTCACCGAAGATCCTTAGAGAGCACCTTCCAAACCCACAGCCACTTCCATTCAGAAGGGCAAAGGGCAGCAGGTATATGGGAACACCACTACCTTCTAGTTCCCCTCCAAGCCACTCTGACGTGGAAATATACAGCCGCTCCATCACTGTCACTGGGTCAAAATCCTGGAATTCCCTCCCTACCGACATTGTGGGTCAAACCACAGGAGGTGGACTGCAGCGATTCAAGAAGGCAGCTCACCCCCACCTTCTCAAGGGGCAATTAGGGATGGGCTATCAATGCTGACCAGCCAGTGACGTCCAAGTCCCATAAATTCAGTTGTCAGCTTTGCATGAATTAATTCTGTTGCATGAAGCCAATCATTTAATAACAAATGATACAAATCTCATTTCAGTGATTTTTTTTTCCTTTTCCAAGCGAATGCATCTCAGTAATTTAATGAGCTATAAATTGGAACCTCTTAGTATGTAAGTACCCTTGTTGCATTCAAGCCACATATCACTTTCTTGAGGTGGTTAACTCAGTCCCACAATCCCGAATGCCATATGTTTTTCAATGTAAGTAGAAGGTCTTGTATGGAAGTAGAGGTAGACGATGATGAGCTTGCTGGCAAATATCTTCAATAAATTTCCCCAGCCTGACAGGCTATATTTTGATCTCTATGTTTTGATTTAACAAAAACACAGTGGCTCAGTGGTTAGCACTACTGCCTCACAGCACCAGGGTCCCAGGTTTGATTCCGGTCTTGGGCGACTGTCTGTGTGGAGTTTGCACATTCTCCCTGGGTCTGCGTGGGTTTGCTCTGGTTTCCTCCCACAGTCCAAAGATGTGCAGGTCAGGTGAATTGGCCAGGCTAAATTACCCCATAGTGTTAGGCCAATTAGTTAGAGGGAAATGGGTCTGGGTGGGTTACTCTTTGGAGGGTTGGTGTGGACTGGTTGGGCCGAAGGGCCTGTTTCCATACTGTAGGGAATCTAATCTAAAGAAATTTTAAACATCGCAGACAGTGGTAACAGAATCCTTATTTTATTCATGTATCTCTCCTCCCAGGTCCTTTCATTCATCTATCCATTCAGAGAAATATTAACAAATCGAAGTGTGAAAATGAAAGCATTCTGTATTAATCCTGGTAAAATGCACCACTTCACTGGAGTCAAATTGCTTTCCAATTATATACCTATACTGTAAATGAATTAATGTCTTGGAACACCTTGTGAGGACTGCTGTTCAACAAAGATTTATGTCCATTGGAACACTGTACGTCTCTCCATTAGAAATGTAGTTACCCCACTGGCTACCACAGCAAGTGAGGAGCCAATTACTCAGTGGATTCTTTTAGTGGAGTTGGAGTTGAGGGGGGGTTGCTGTTTGGGATTTAGGGTGGGTGTCAATTCTGGTAGTGGTGGCTCCAGTTCTATTTGGTCCAGGCCAGCGGCAGCAGAGTGGGGTCAGAGGTCGACTCCAGCATGGGCACAGGGGAGCAGTTGGCGGAGTATTGCGTCACATGGGAGCGCTGATCAGGAAGGGCTGAGGGAGGGAATGGGGTGGGGTGGTGTCAGATCTCCAGGAGATGTCAGGTTAGAGCCTGGGGAGGGCGTGAGGGATAGAGGAGGGGTATATTTGGGGGTTTGTGTGAGGGAAGTATGGGGTCAGTTCAATAGTTACTCAGGAGTTAGACTTGGCACTTAATAGTCTAACCTTTCCTGAGCAAATAATTTACTCAATTTCATCAGAAACCTCAAATTCCCCAGTTTAAGCAGAGACAAACAGAGGGATCCAGGTATCAGGAAATTGCCCAGCAGAAGATTCAATGTCCTAGTCATATCCCTCCATGGGGTCCCCAGACACAATTCACATCTACACAATTGTCTGGCTGTCAAAACATCTGAGCTATTGTCTGCACTATAAATTTAGGTTTCTCTCATTGACTGTTCAACCTGGAATTATGCAAATCGACTATGGCCATTTGTTAACTTGCAGCAGCAACTAAACTTTAAAGTAGAGCTCGTTCGCTCTAAATATAATCCATAAGTAGCTCCTTTCTGGCTTTATCTGCCTATGCTCAGATGCTTGATGAATTTGTACTTGAATCTCCCGGGCTTTCTGTTCATCACAAAAATTTAAGATTGGCAGGAACGAAACTTTCAACTTTGATTGGTTCGGAGAGCTGAGGGTTCAGTGTGGTGAAATATGCTTCCCTTTACATGCTGTTACCTGCCATATGTTAGCTGGTTCTAAGCTAATCAAGCAGTAGCCATTGGAAACTATGATATTCTGTTCGATTGCATGCAGTAAGTACTAAAATTATCTCCCATTCAACACCTACACAATAGCAATATTTATGACTGTGACATTCTACAGTATACAAATAATAGCTATCTTTTATCTCTCCACATAAGGCTCAGTGCCATCTGGTCTGTAAAAGCTACTGTCCACACAGCACACTCAAATGTAGTCTCACACACACACACGTGCACTACACACGTGTACACACACACACACTAACATATACACTACACACGTATACACACATACACTAACACGTACACACACATGTACACACACTAACACATACGCACACACGTACACTACACACGTATAGACACGCATACACTAACACATACACACACATGTACACCACACACGTATAGATGCACACATACACTAACACGTATGCACATATACTCACACACACACTACACACATGTAGACACACATACACTAACACATACACACACACATATGCACACACGTATAAAAACACACATATACACACAAACACACACATCCTTACACCTATACCTACCTCTTGGCTGCCTCTTACATCTCTTAACTTACTTTCTTAGAGGTTTCTTTGTGCTTCCTTTGATGCTCTCAGTTTCTCTGATTTGCATTAGCATCTCGCACAGACTGAAAGGTAGGCAGCGTATTGTGCTTGGCATCAACAGCCAAGGGCGTGGACATGTTGGTCTCCAGCACCTTTTATGCCTATGTGTAACCTATGATGTGTGCCAACAGTTTGGGTGACAAACACACAGCATATGCCTCAGTCTAAAGGCCATGTTTGAATGTCAAAAGTGACTAGTTCTAACTGGCGTCAAGGGGGATTGTTGTCAGTCAGGGATACCACTACAGTCACTCAAGGATTAGAGTACTGAGGGTCGGTTATAGTCAGCTACCTGGTCCAGTGTCTACACTGTCTGGGGATTGGGCCTTTGTCAGTCCTGCAGGCCAGTCTGGGATGAAGCTATAAATGTTGGGAAGATGGGGAGACATTAGTCTCGACACTGTGGCACGAAGATTCAGGGCTGTCCTCACAGTTCAGGGCAGGGGCTCGGGCCATGGTCACTCTTGGGAGCTTGGGCAATAATTCTCGGGGGTTTTATCACAGGTGTAAGGATGTGTGTGTGCATGTACATATGTGTGTAACTGTTAGTGTATGTGTGTGTGCATGCATGTGCATATGTGTTAGTGTATATATGTGTGTGTCTATACGTGTGTAGTGTACATGTATGTGCATATGTTAGTGTATGTTTAGGTTAGATTACTTACAGTGTGGAAACAGGCCCTTCGGCCCAACAAGTCCACACCGACCCTCCGAAGAGCAACCCACCTAGACCCATTCCCCTACATTTACCCCTTCACCTAACACTACGGGCAATTTAGCATGGCCAATTCACCTAACCTTCACATTTTTGGACTGTGGGAGGAAACTGGAGCACCCTGAGGAAACCCACTCAGACATGGGGAGAATGTGCAAACTCTGCATAGACAGTTGCCTGAGGCGGGAATTGAACCCGGGTCTCTGGCACTGTGAGGCAGCAGTGTTAACCACTGTGCCACCGTGCCGCTCACGGTGTGTGTGTATATGTGTCTACACGTGTGTAGTGTACGTGTGTGCATATGTGTTAGTTTGTGTACACGTGTGTGTGTAAGTGGGTGTGTACGAGTGTGTATATGTGTGTGTCTACATGTGTGTAATGTATGTGTGTATATGTGTTAGTGTATGACTGTATGTCTACACGTGTGTAGCATATGTGTTAGTGTGTGTACGCGCGTGTGTGTGTGAATATGATGTGTTGGGGAAAGGGAGTAACCTTACTTCTGGGGATGGGCTGCATTGTACCGTGACATTGAGGGGGTAATGACAATGAAGGGGGTCAACAGCAAAAGTAGTGATGGAATTTGAGATAACACAGGAGGGTATGGAGGGCTGCAGGACTGGGGTTGGTCCACCAACCTGGCTTCAGCACCAGGATTGTGGATGGTTAGGGTGCACACAGCGATGCAGTAAGCCAAGGTCTGAGGGAGAGAACTGAGTAAGTAGGAAGCGCAGAGGGGTGGGCTATAAGAATGAGGTGGACCATAAGACCATAAGACATAGGAGCAGAGGTTAGGCCATTCAGCTCATCGAGTCTGCTCTGCCATTCAATCATGGCGTTTTTCCGCTTCCTCCCCAGACAACAGCCATGAAGTGCAGATGCTGCGTGTAATAGTGAGAATGTGAGACTGTTAGCTTTGGAGACCTCTCCGTTCAGTCGCAAGGTTTGAGTGAATAGTTAAAAATCACACAACACCAGGTTGTAGTCCAACAGGTTTAATTGGAAGCACACTAGCTTTCGGAGCGACGCTCCTTCATCAGGTGATTGTGTCGCTCCGAAAGCTAGTGTGCTTCCAATTAAACCTGTTGGACTATAACCTGGTGTTGTGTGATTTTTAACTTTGTACACCCCAGTCCAACACCGGCATCTCCGAATCATGAGTGAATGGTGTCTGTGAGGTAGCAGCGAGAGGGTGGTGGACCTGGGGACAGAAGACCACTGACCTGCTCCCTGCATGTTCCTCTGTCTGAGAAACTGGCCGTACCCTCCCTACCACCAGGACATACCTCCCTGAAAATGGCACTTTTCCAAAATATGGGAACATTCAGCCACATTGGCATCTTCCAATCAAGTGGCACCCTGTGAAATGTCTAAATACTTTGAGCAAGAGGATGCAGTTAAATCTGGTGAAAGAGTGTAACCGTACAGTGTACACGGCTGTACACTCAGACCCATTACTAATTTGTGACAAGTTACTGCCGTAGCAGAAAGTTATTACCTCTGCCCTATCTCTGAAGTTACCTAACTGTGGCAACAGATCTTCAGATGCTCCTGTTGAGGGTGGATCGTGATTGTTTAGATCATGTGGAAAGGCCTAACTCAATCCATATCCCTTGAAGGTGATGGCAAATTGTAAATCTCACACTGGTACTGCGCCTAAAAAGGATTCAAACTGTCCGGAGAGAGTGAAAGACCTTTACAGTGAGTAACATCGAGTCACAGAGTCAAACACCATCACTTCCCAGTTAGTTCTAGTAAAACAAAACAGGTAGTCGTGCCTGCTCTGTTGAAACAGAACTCTAACACGGTGGGCTCATCACAAAGGAAGCTAGTTGGCAGAATTGATGATGGACCTTCATTCATTCCAGTTCGAAATTCTGACTGGCTAGGAATCGCTAGTTGACTTGTACTAAATTGAGTTAAAAATCACACAACACCAGGTTAGATTTGGAAGCACTAGCTTTCAGAGCACTGCTCCTTGGTCAAGTAGCTAGCACAATGAAAGCTTATACTTCCCAATAAACGTGTTGGGACTATAACCTGGTGTTGTGTGATTTTTAACTTTGTCAAACCCAGTCCAACACCGGCTCCTCCACATCATGTCCTAAACTGGACAGCGGATTGTCAGCTGCTGATGATGTGTGAAAGTAGAGAAGAGACGTGGTCTGGATGCCAACAATTATCGACAAATAAATAGGGATTTTGATGCTTAAAGTGTGCTTGATAGGAACTGAAATGTTTACGTTTTGGTTTGCTGATGGTGGGGAATAAAACCCACGGATGTTGGTCAGTCACAAATATCCTCCTGACTGATTCACTTCTGCCCCACTGTGAGAAAATTCACTCTCACGAGCTTTCAATTGAATTCACTCTTCAATGCAGTTCACTTCGAAAGGAAATCAAGCAGACAGCTCGCATTTGTTTCAGATGTAATATCGGCACAAATTGATGGTTTGTTTACTGAAAATTACCTTCAAAATCCTTGGAGTGCTGTAAAACTGTGTTGGGTCATTTCACACTGCCATTATCAAATCTCATTTCAGTGCCACAAGATGAAGGAGCGCAGTCCCGATCTCTGAGATGATCAACGACTTCACGGCTTCAAAGGTTAATTTGCAACGCTGATAAAGAATGATCTACTTTCCAGTGCATTCAGTTTTAAATGTGCAACTGCAAATTATTAAAATCCAATTTGTCTGAGAGGAAGAAAAGGAGTTTTCTTGTGTTGTAAGGACTGAAATAAATAACAACTACACACGAACCCAGCTATGGGGCTTCCGGATTATTGTTTAATGCATATGTTGCATGGCCACTTTTGTAAGTACTTAACTGAAAGCCACAAAGGACCATAGGCATTCCTCTCTCTATTGGTGGTGAGATGCTAATGTCACTGAACTAGTAATTTGTTCGGTCCCAGCTAACATCTAGAGATGTGGTTTCACATTCTTGTTGGAATTTAGATTCAATTAATAAATCTGAACATAGAAGGGTTTTGATATTTGTGATCCTGACAAATATCATTGCATCTTTTAAAAGTGCATCCAGGCCATTAATGTCCTTTTACACACAGAAATCTGCCATCCTTGTCTGATCTGTCTTCCATGTGATTCCTGTCAGGATTAGAGTGGTGCTGGGAAAGCACAGCAGGTCAGGCAGCATCCGAGGAGCAGGAAAACCAATGTTTCGGGCAAAAGTCAGGAATACGTTTGGGAGCCTCCAGAGTGGAGAGATAAATGGGAGGGGTTGGGGCTGGGGAGAAGGTAGCTGAGAGTGCTATAGGTGGATGGAGGTGGGGGATGAAGGTGATAGGTTAGAGAGGAGGGTGGAGCGGATAGGTAGGTAGGAAGATGGACAGGTGGGACAGGTCATGAGGGCACTGCTGAGCTGGAAGGTTGGACTCCATGTGACTCCAGGCAATCCAGAGAGTGGGTAACTCTTTCACGTGCTCTGAAAGGCCTAGGAAGTCACTTAGGGATGGGCAATAAATCCTGGCCTTGCCAGAAATGTTCACTTCCCTCAAAGATGAAAACGAATTTGAAAGATTCAACTAGCTCTATGTAGTTTGAGGGTTACCACAGCAATGTGGGGCAAGGCGAGGTGGGGGCAGGGTAGGGGGTGTGGCTGGGTGGGGCAAGGATACCTGACCGAAGCTACTTTGTTCTGTCTGAAAAAAAACACAAATGATAATGCATCCCGCCAATTACACCAAGGCAGGGGGTCTTTGGGGGAACCTGGAAATGGCGGAGGAACCTGCAAAGCGCACAATTCTTGTGGAGGCTCAGGGATGGATTTCATCAGCCATTTCTGGCCAATTGTCCACCCAGTGGGCAGCTAGAATGACAGGGAGGGTGATGGCCATCGAAAGCAAGTGAAGCACAGCCAACCCCATTAGAGAGGGCAGAGGCTGGAGTAGGTGGTTTAGTTATGATTGGATAATAGGCTGGAGAGAGAAGCTGAGGGGCTTTGAGGAAGTGGTCAGCAGTGGCACGATTTAAGAATGTCCATCAAATATGCCACTTTGCCCAATGCCTTAATATTATCCATTAAAAATGGAGGGCATTTCTAGTGTGTTGGGAAGGGGTCTCATTCCCCATCACCATCCCCATCCCCCACTAGGTCTTTAACAAACATCCTTTGTTCTATCCCACTTGCTACTGTAGGATTAAGGGAGTTAGATACAGTTCTTAGTGCTAAAGGGTTCAAATGTCATGGGAGAAAGCAAGAACAGGCTCTCATTCAGAGTGGAGCAGGTTTGGATGGGCCAAATGACCTACTACCGCAGCTAGTTTCTGTTGCTATGTCACTGTTGGCATGGCGACGGAAGGCCACTGAGGCAGATTCATGTCGGGGACCATGACTGGCAATTATCTTCCGACTCCTTCACAGCACCCAATGTCCACCTCAATACTTGACTCCAGGGCACGGAGTAAATTCCGGTCAGTGCATCTTTTTCCTTTTCCACCAGCTTGACATGTTTCCAAAATCGTAGCTCCTTCTTGGAAGAATGATTGGGTGGCTTTGCAAGATTTCCCCAAAATCTTCCATTCACCCAAAGTGCTTCAAGTACTGCAGAAGAGTTAGACCCGACTGGAAACGTTGACTCTGTTCCTCTCTCCACAGATGCTGCCCAGACTTGCTGATTTTCTCCAGCACTCTCTGCTTTTATTTCAAGCCTTCAGAAACTGCAGTGTTGTACTTCTTTTTCAAAGCTACCATCAGGAACTGAGCTGTGTCCAGCGCTGTCCAGAAAAGTTACAGTCACAGTCAGTCAGCCTGCGCAGTAACAGTGAATCAAAGTGATACTAAAACATCCCTGACTAGCAGGAAGGTGGTAGTTTAGTGGTAATCCCAGTAAGAGGCTGTTAATCCAGAATCTCTGCTCAACGTTCTGGGGATATGGGTTCAAATCCCACCCAGGCAGGTCGTGAAATTTGAATTCAGTTAAAATTTGGAATAAAAGAAAAGCTAGCCGAGTTGCAACCGTAAAAGTTCATCTGGTTCTCTAATGTCCTCTTGGCAAGGAAAATCAGCTACCTTTACTGATCCTGGAAAAGCAGTTAATTAAAATCAGCTAACAAACACTTGGCTGAGCTCCAACACCCATCGTTAGATTCAGTTCAGCAGAATGTAATGACAGTTTCTAGAGGCTGTGGGAGTTTTGCTTTGATTGACAGTTTAATGAACAGTAAATAGGATTTAAAGTAATTTTGAAAAGAGTTTAAAATGGCTGTTTATTTATTTTGTTAGTTCTGTGTGCATTATGGATGAGAATGAGTGAACATCAGAGTTTTGGATGATGCATGGCTGTGTATGGACTAGCCATGCAGTTAATCAGGGCTATGGGGAATGAATGGTCGAGGAGAAAGTCTAGGGTACCTGAAACCCATACATAGAACTGGGCCAGTGCCCCAGGAAGGGAGGTGCACCATCTAGTTGTCCGCCTTGGGCTTGCTTCAGGAAGCAAGCTAACTCTGTGAGAGAGAAAGTAAGGGAAGAATGTAGTATGAGTTAAGAGTTGGAAAGACAATGTTGGGAAATATCGACTCTTCTGCCCTTCGGATGCTGCCTGACCGGCTGTGCTTTTCCACCACCATATGTTTTGACAATGTTGGGAAAGGTGTTTAACTCGCGTTAAATGTAAAAGGGAAAAAAAACTGACCCACAATCCTTCTTCAGGGCGGTAGGGAAATTCAGCAATGACTCTTATTCAATTTTTATAGATGCACCAAAGAAAGTATCCTATACCGATACACCACAGCTTGGTATGGTAACTGCTCTGCCCAAGACCATAAGAAATTACAGAGAGTTGTGAACACAGCCCAGTCCATCACACAAACCCAACCTTCCATCCATTGGCTCCGTACTTCCCACTGCCTTGGGAAAGCTGCCAACATAATCAAAGACCCCTCCCACCCTAGTTATACTGCCTTCCACTCATCGGGCAGAAGATATAAAAGTTTGAAAAAAAATGTACCAACAGATTCAAGAACAGCTTCTTTCCCGTTGTTATCAGACTGATGGACGGACTTCTCATATATTAGGGTTGATGTTTCTCTGTTCCTTCTCTGTAATACCAAATTCTGCATTCTGTCCTGTTACCCTTTTGTACTTATGTAAGGTATGATATGTATGGTTAGCAAATAAAACAACACTTTTCACTGTATCCTGGTATGTGTGACAATAATAAATCAAATCAAAATCATTGCATTTGTCGGACTTGGGACAATTAGCTGGAGCTAGTGCACACAAAATGCCACCTGTTTTGCACACGAATTTGAAATTGATATCCTACAACGGGGTACAACCACGATTTATTAAATTTGACACCTACCTCAGAGATCAGCTGGATTTGGCATCAGGCAGGCCGTGTGTAACAACGTGTCAGCTGAGGTGAATTTTCCATTTTCCGTACTCCAAGCCCTTCCGTTTGTCAGACCAAAAGTGGCTGACGACAGAAATAACTGCACAGAGGCTGGTATCCCGTCACCTCTTATTCACACGTCGAGAGTCCTTGACACTGATCCTGCTCCCTGAGAGCCAGCTCTCAGAGTGGGCAGGACCCCAGACACTCCTGTTTAATTTCCTTTTTTTCTGGAATGACCGTCGGGATCCCTGCTCTGGAAATAGCTGTGGGTATCGCTGTCAGGGCGGTAGCTATCTGGGATCCATCTCCTGGTGGTAGCTGCAGGGATAGCTCTCTTACATGAGGTCATGACCTGCAATAATACTAATTGCAGGCCTGTTATCTTTGCACCAAATCTGTTCTTGACATTGTGTTCCTGACGTTCCCTTTTGAGGTTGATTGGCTTCCTGCTATTTTCGAGTAGGTATGAATTTATTTTGATTAATTGGAAAGTCTGGCATCTTTGCATGAATATTGATCGAAGTTGAATGTCCGGTATCTACCGAGGTCCCATTCAGTCTGGGTGCAGTAGCGTTAGGCCTGGTTGATTGTTCTTTTAGAGTTGAGGTGTGAATTGGATTTTCGGGCTGAACAGTGGTTTTAGGAAGCTATCCCTGTGACTGTGTATTTTTCCAGTCCATAGCCCAGCTGTCTTTTTAATTTTAAAAGTTCATTTAAGAAGTCCAAAACTTTAGTCAAGTATTTCAGATTAAGGGGATATTTGCTCAATCCTGCACTACCTACTCGACCCCTATGATGCTCCTCTCATTCAATTCTAGCTCCATTCCACTGCTCACTGCTCCCTAAACAGCTTGATACTTTTGGGATATCCTGGAGTGCTGCTAGCACCATCTTTAAAATATCATAGTGTACTGGACAAGCTCTTTTAGTCTAGAACTACCCTGCAACATTCCTGACATTTGCCTCAGATATGCAGAGAAGAGAAAATTGGCAACCCACTTCACTGACAGGGACCTGGACGTCCCTGTGGACTGTGTAGTTTAGACACAGGATGCCCTCGTCCCTCAGGACTGGAAGACATGACACCAGACCCTACCAGCCTGATCCATGGTTGCTACCCAACTGAGTGATGTCCCAGCTGTCTGGAGGAGTGCGCTGCTTCTCTCACTCACTGTTACCCACCCCAAATTGGACACCAGTAACCTTGCACTGCCTAAGCACTCACTCAGGGCACCTTCTTACCTGCTTCAAATTTTACAGTTGTTCCTGAACTAACTCCACAGAGCCTAGTATACCATCAATAAGTCATCCTTTATTGACACGTACATACTACTTGACACTGGTACGGCTTTCTCAGAGCCAGCTCTCAGAGTGCGCAGAACCCCCGACACTCCTGTTTATATCTGTCAGCCAGGACTCCCTGATTGGACCCGACTAACAGCCCCAATCAGGGAACTCATATGCTGTGAGGTCCACCTGCTAACATCATTACAGTCACTACAATGACAAGTTCAATTCTCCCCTGTGTTTCTCAATGCCCTACAAACTCAAATTTAGCAATAACTTCTACACTGACTATATTAGTTATGCTGCATAATTCAAATGTTTGCTTGATTTGTTATTATTGAGGCAACCAAATGATTTCAGGTGAACAAGACCCTGAAATGCAATGTGTGTGCTATGCATAAATATAACCTTTGTATTGGTAAATGTGAGGTCACGGGAATAAGTAAGTGATGTATTGCTGGTGTTTAAATACAAAACCACGCATAAACTCTTTTTTGATTAAGGAATCTAAATACATGTTAATGTTACAGGTGAAGATTATGAAGAAAAAGCATTAAATGCTGCAACACATTATGAAGAATGAATTTTCTGCCTGCAAATAGAACTCTCAAATGACAACCACACATTATCCTGGTTTAATTTGTATCTCCCCAGTTTAATCCATCTGTTGTCTCATCATCAAGTACTGAGGGAATGTTAAATCGACTGATTAAACTAATCAAATTTTTTTTCTTTAATATAAAGTTTGGTGAATTGACATTGGAGGAGCTCCGTTGTTGTGTGGGTGAAATAAACTCTCAAAGGAGTAGTGTTCCGTTTTCGAGAACACCCACGTCATTGTAGAGTGAGATCCGGTAAACAATCTTCTGAAGCTCTGTGGCGTAATTGGTTTTCCAGAGTTCAATACAACAGCATCCATTTAGTAGACTGCTGGAGTAAAATATAACAGAGTTTATCTCCTATCAGTATTGGCAAAGTAATGAATTTTGGACACAGAGCACTGTGGCTTGTTCAACTGAATCTGATCTAAAATAAATACCATCATATTCAGGGTCACCCGATGCTTTGGTTTCTTTCACAGCAAGTTATGAAAAGTTGTGTGAAGTTTGCCTTTGGTTTACTGTGATTTATGCAACTTGCTGCAACTCTGAGAATTGGGTTTCAAGAGTGACTGAGCAGGAGTTGAATTGGATGGATCAATACTCACTTTGCTCTCCTTGTGCAGGTTTAATGGTCACCCTTAGCAGCTGCTCAGTATGTGCTGGGCTACACAGTGGCATCCTGTTCCCCTCATTTGCAGGAGAAAGAAACTTAGAGTAAATCTACTCAGAGTCATAGAGTCGTAGAGATGTACAGCACGGAAACTGACCTTTCACTCCAACTTGTCCATGTCGACCAGATATCCTAAGCTAATCTCGTCCCATTTGCCAGCATTTGGCCCATATCCCTCTAAGGAGAAAGTGAGGTCTGCAGATGCTGGAGATCAGAGCTGGAAATGTGTTGCTGGAAAAGCGCAGCAGGTCAGGCAGCATCCAGGGAACAGGAGAATCGACGTTTCGGGCATAAGCCCTTCTTCAGGAATGATTCCTGAAGAAGGGCTTATGCCCGAAACGTCGATTCTCCTGTTCCCTGGATGCTGCCTGACCTGCTGCGCTTTTCCAGCAACACATTTCCAGCCCATATCCCTCTAAACCTTGGTCCTGATGGAATGCATCCCAGAGTGCTGAAAGAAATGGCAGAAGTTATAGTAGAAGCGTTAGTGGTAATTTACCAAAATTCACTGGATTCTGGGCAGCTCCCGGCAGACTGGAAGACTGATATGATATTTGATATTATTGTCACATGTTCTCAAGTACAGGAGTACAGTGAAAGTGCAGACGCCACCACACAAGACACCATCTCAGGTACAGGTATCTAGGCACAGAATCTTAAGAACAAGGTAGAAAAAAAGAACAAAGTTAAAAGTTAAACATAGCATTAATTGTAGTACAGTACGAAATACGGCTAAATGTTACACATTTCAGACCTCCTTCGTTTTAAGTAAAAAATAAAGAAACAAAGCTGAAGAGGAACCATGGGTGGCTCAGTGGTGAGCACTGCTACCTCACAGCGCCAGGGACCTGGGTTCAATTCCAGTCTCGGGTGACTATCTGTGTGGAGTTTGCACATTCTCCCTGTGTCTGTGTGGGCTCCTTTGGGTGCTCTGGCATCCCCCCACAATCCAAAGATGTGAATTGGCCAGGCTAAATTACCCATAGTGTCACAGGGATGTGCAGGCTAGGATCATTAGTCATGGAGATGGGAAAGGGGGGGGGGGGGGGGGGGGGTCTGGATGGGATGCTCTTTGGAGGGTCAGTGTGTACTTGTTGGGCTGAATGACCTGTTTCCACACTGTAGGGATTTGATGAAACTTGAAATGTTACAGTCTTTCTTAAATGCTTAACCACAATGGGATTGCACTTTAAGGAATCACTGGGAGTCCATGCTGAGGCCAAGCGATCCACCATGCCAGCCTGAGAGTCTGCCACGCTGGCCTGCAAGTGTGATATGCAAAGCTGAAAGGAGTCAACACCCTCCATTGTCAGTGGCCAGCAGATTGCCCTACAAAAGGGTATACTGTGGTGTTGGTGGTCATTTTCCACAACAAGCTTGCATCCCAGTTGAATGGCAGCATGTTCAAGCCCTCGTACAGGATGTTCTTATAAAATACCCAAACGCTCGTGCCCAAGAAAAGCAAAGTGAAGATGGCACAAGAATACCAGAGCACATGATCAAGAGAATTCAAGCACAAATTCTTAAGCTGTGTCTAAAATTTCTCAGTGTTTTGTGTTGGTTCAACAAGGCCATCATTCAAGTGCTGACCTGCTTTTCTTGGTGCCCTCCAGTCCCACTTTTCCAGAGGGAATGAAATCCCCGCATTCAGTCAGATTCACAGCGGATGTGAACCTGCACCCAGAAGCTGAGGCAAAAGTCTCCCTTTGATGTTATGCTTGAGATTGCCAAACACAGCCGTAGTTTTCAAACGCATTTTGACAGAATACCAGACACACAGATTTAGTAAAGGATGTATTTAACAAATTAAAACATGTAAAGCAGCGCTACCCAGTAGAGAAAAGGTCTGCACCGAATTAGCAGTGAGATGGCTGCCAAATAATTACTGCAAAATTGAAACTGGCAACTTGGGGAGAACTGACTAGAGTTCAACAACAACTTCAATCTCCTCATCCACAGAGCTTAGCGCCTGGCCAGACAGCTGATACTTGGTGACGTGCAGCAAATGCAGAATAATTGCGAAGCAAAAATTGAACTCAATAAAGAATGCACTGCATTCTGTGAAGGAATGTATGGCTTCGAGATGGGCAAAACGCAAGGGATTGGCACGAGGTAGTGAGGCTTAAGGGGACAGTGCAGGCAATGATTGCCTGAATAGTCTTCATCTGCATCCGTAACACTCCTGGGATTATGGGATATCATTTCAGCTTCACGGCACAGATTAAAAAGACATATGCATCTCGATATGCAGCCCTGCCGGGAGTGGGAAAGGTTTATGGCGTGTGAGAAACTTGGTGATCTTGTAAAGGGAAGAGAACGATCAGAGGTTAAAGTCCAAATTTCCAAAGTTAAAAATCACACAACCCCAGGTTATAGTCCAACTGGTTTAATTGGAAGCACTAGCTTTCAGAGCACTGCCAACCACCTGATAAAGGAGCAGTGCTCCGAAAGCTAGTGCTTCCAATTAAACCTGTTGGACTATAACCTGGTGTTGTGTGATTTTTAACTTTGTCCACCCCAGACCAACACCGGCACCTCCATATTTCTAATATCTCCCTCGATGTGCTCTTGCTGGTTGTGAGGGAGGCAGAGGGAGCTAATAACTTGAGGATGAAATCTGCCAGGAGGTATGGTTCCAGGTGGTGACAAAGTTGGTGTTGGTGCTAAGTGGTTGAAAGACCTCAACAGAGCAAGGACGGTGAATACAGCAGCGCAGTCTGATGTGTTCTATCACCCCAACAGCTTCTGAAGCCTCCTCTTGCACGTGACTTTCTCCACCAATGTACCCAGCAGAGCAGCCAACCCTCTTTGAATCATAGAATCCCTACAGTATGGAAACACGCCCTTCAGCCCAACAAGTCCACACCAACGCTCCAAAGAGTCACCCACCCAGACCCGTTCCCCTACCCTATTATCCTATATTTACTCCTGACCAATGCACCTGAACACTACGGGCAACCAGCACGGCCAATCCACCCTAACCTGCACATCTTTGGATTGTGGGAGGAAACCGGAGCACCCGGAGGAATCCCACACAGATGCAGGGAGAATGTGCAAACTCTACACAGACAGTCACCTGAGGCTGGAATCGAACCTGGGTCCCTGGGGCTGTGAGGCAGCAATGCCAACCACTCAGCCACCATGCCGTCCCTTTGGTTGTACCTTCCCAGCATCCACCAGCATCACCCTTATTGTGATAGAATGCATTACCTTTCTCTAACAGTTGTAGGTCAGTCTGCACAGCTCCAGGACATCTCTGCAGATGTTCCTCAAGACAGTGTCCTAGGCTGAACCAATTTAAGCTGCTTTACCATAAACCTCTTTCCACTGTATTGACCAGGCCGAATGCCCTCAAAATATATTAACATGGGAGCCGAGACCACAACTTGTTCTTATTTTAAATATGTTGTGTTCGAGGTGCAATTCTATTGGTCAAATTACTCAACGTGAAGCAAAATACAGTTTATTCATACACTCTAGTTAAAACACAATAAAAGAAGAAATTTTCTTTTTAGATACCTTACAGTATGGAAACAGGCCCTTCAGCCGGACAAGTCCACGTCAACCCTCTGAAGAGCAACCCACCTCCAATTTACCCCTGACTAACACACTCAACACTATGGGCAATTTAGCATATCCAATTCACCTAACCTGTACATTTTTGAATTGCGGGAGGAAACCAGAGCACCCAGAGAAAACTCACACAGACACGGGGAGAATGTGCAAACTCCACACAGATAGTCGCCCGGGGCTGGGATCGAACCCGGGTCCCTGTAAGGCAGCAGTGCTGACCACTGAGCCACTGTGCCATCCCTGCAGTGTGCGGCTTACCCCTGACTCCCCAAAGTCTGTCCACCATCTATAAGTCAGGAGTCTGATGGAATAAAAGGAAAGATTTGGCTGAGCTGTAATTCTATGGAAATGTTTAACAAAATAATAAATGCAGTAACTGTTACGAATTAACTGTTCCAATATAGTAACATCCCATAAGCAAACCCTTGGCAAAAGGCAAATTCAGAAAACAGATTGTCTCACATGTAACTCTAGCAGACTAGGGAGAAAAACATCAAGAGAAAACTTGGAGAGAGTGTAGCAGGGAGAAGTGTACTGCAGCAACAGACCCAGCGACAACTGCTACTGAAAGATTAGGAAACTAAAAATCCTGGTTCTATTGGAGCTTGACCCTGCCCGGCCAGGCTGCTCCTATTGTTCTAACTTTTTAAAAAATCCCAAGACCTCACAAGCTGTTTACTTTAATGGACATCCTGCCACGTCTGCCTTAACACCTCTCTTAAAGGATAAAATAGACCTCTTAAAACCTCTTATCATCAAATCATCATAACGTCTGAAGTAGGGATGCTCACTGATGATTTCACAATGTTCAGCACTATTCATACTCCTCAGATACTGAAGCAGTTATGTTCAAATGCAACAAGACCTGGATAATATTCAAGCTTGACTGAAAGATGGCAAGTAACATTCATGGCATGTAAATGCCAGGCAATGATCATCTTCAACAAGAGGGAATCAAATTATCATCACTTGACATTTTTGGACTGTGGGACATTTTGGACAATGGCTTTGCCATCACTGAATCCCTCACTACTAACATCCTGGGAGTTACCATTGACCAGAATCTGAACTGGACTAACCATATGAACACTGTGGCTACAAGAGTAGGTCAGAGTTTAAGAACCCAGCAGTGAGTGACTCACCTATGACTCTCCAAGCCTGTCCACCATCTACAAGTCAGGAATGTGATGGAATACTCCCCATTTTCCTGGATGTATGCAGCTCCAACAACACTCAAGAAGCTTCACACCATCCAGGACAAAGCTGCCTGATTGATTAGCACCACATCCACAAACATCCATTCCTCCAACACCGACGCTCAGTCGCAGCAGTGTGTACCATCAACAAGACGCACTGCAGAAATTCACTGAAGTTCCTTACACATCATCTTCCAAACCCACAACCACTTTCATCTAGATAGACAAAGGCAGCAGATGCATGGGAACACCACCACCTTCTAGTTCCCCTTCAAGCCACTCACTATCCTGACTTGGAAATAGATTGCTGTTCCTTCAGTGTCGCTGGGTAAAAATCCTGAAATTTCCTCCCTAATGGCATTGTGGGTCAACCTACAGCAGGTGGGCTGCAACGGTTCAAGAAGGCAGCTCACCACCACCTCCTCAAGGGGGTAATTGGGGACAGGCAATAAATGCTGGGGCCAGCCAGCAATGCCCAAGTCCCTTGAAGTTTTGTAAAAAATATTAATTAAAAAATCACCTTTATCCAATGCACTGTATCCTATGGGTGAACATAGGCCATTTCTCTAACTCATCGATCACTTGTAGAAGGAGAGAACAGAGAAGTGAGACAGAGGTGTGCGGGATAACCTGGGATGGATCTCCAGCTACTTCGTTATAACAGCAACAGAGAAGGAGGGGTCATAATTCAATGGAGTCTCGGTGGGCTCAGTCAGTGAAGTTTGGAGAATGGGAGCCCTCCTGTTTAGCTCGGTGAGGGGATTAAGTCTCAGGCAGCCATGAGGCATGCACCAATCAGCCAGAGGGCACAGACTACAACAAACCATGCTCACTGGATACAGCTCACTGGATCCGGGGGTGGGGGATGGACTGATGGATGAGTTGGCGCCAATTGTTGCTGAGACACTGGCCTTCTTTGGTCAGAGCATTGAGTATAGGAGTTGGGAGGTCATGTTGTGGCTGTACAGGACATTGGTTAGGCCATTTTTGGAATTTTGATTCCAATTCTGATCTCACTGCTATAGGAAAGATGTTGTGAAACATAAAATTGTTTGGAAAACGACATTGCTGGTATTGGAGGGTTTGAGCTGCAGGGGGAGGCTGAATAGACTGGAACTGTTTTCCCTGGAGTGTCGGAGGCCGAGGGGTGTAACCTTATAAAGGTTTATAAAATCATGAGGGGCACAAATGGGATAAATAGGTTTGTTTCCTAGGGTAAGGGAGTCAAAAACGAGAAAGCAGGTTTAAGGTGAGAGGGGAAATGTTTAGAAGGGACCTAAGAAGCAACTTTTTCCACGCAGAGCATGGTGTGTGTATGGAATGAGCTGCCATACGGTGGAGCTTGGTATGATTGCAGCATTTAAAAGGCATCTGGATGGGCAGCACATTGGCTCTGTGGTTAGCACCGCTGCCTCACAGCACCAGGGATGCTGGTTCGATTCTACCCTCAGGCAACTGCTAGTGTGGAGTTTGCACGTTCTCCCCGGGTCTGTGCGGGTTTCCTCCGGGTGCTCCGGTTTCCTCCTACGGTCCACAGTTGCGCAGGTTAGGTGGATTGTCTGTGGGAAATGAGGGTTTCAGGGGGAGGGTAGAGGGCGTGGTTCACGGTAGGATGTTCTTCGGAGGGTTGATATGGACTTGATGGGCTGAATGGCTGGCTTTCACAGTGCAGGGACTCTATAATGATGACTTGGAAGGTTTAGAGGGATACGGGCTAAATGTTAGCAGATTGGACAGGATTGATTTGGAATAAATGGATACGTTGGACCAAAGGGTTTGTTTCTGCGCTGTTCAACTCTGGGCTGTCGAGAATCAGTGTTGCGTTGAGAGCTGGTCAAAGCACATTGTTGACATGAGCAGAGAGACAGAGTGTGAGGAGTCCACTTTGATCATGGGCAGGATCCTGCCACTGGGACCAACATGCCACTTCCATGGACCATCAGGTGTGGCACTGTAATGAGAGCATGCAAGCAATCAGAAGTTTCTTTCAGTGAGACATACCTTAACCTAGGCCTCAGGCTTCCCGCACCCCCCTGATCTACACTGAGTTGTCCGCAATCAGAATGGCAGGAGGAAGGTGCAGCTGGGGGTTGAAAGAGATTATGGTGAATAGGAGCCTGGGAAGGTAGATTCGAATGAAATTAATGCTGACGTACCCAACAATGCCCATATCGCATGAATGACAGAAACAAACTTCTCATCCAATGCCGCAGCATCAGTCAGTGTCCAGAATTATAATGATGGATATCAAAATGGAAAAGGAAAATTCTTCTTTGGCCAATATTTGTTTAAAGAGATGTCCCTATCCATAAATCCTTGATGGCAAAAGAGCAGGTGGATAAGATGGCACATTACATTTATTAGTCAAAACATTGAATACAAGAGCAAGGAAGTTATGATTGAGCTGCTTAAGACATTAAGTTGGCCACAGCTGAAGTACTGTGTGTATTCCTGGTCACCATTCAACAGGAGGAATATGATCGTACCAGAGAAGGTGCAGGAGAGGTTCACCAGGATATCTTACTGGGATGGAGTGCTTCAGCTATGAAGAGATAGGTTGGAGTTGTGTTCCTTGGAGCAGAGAAGGCTGAGGGGAGCCCTGAGTGAGATCTATAAAATTAGGAGGGCTTGCACTTGATCAATAGGAAGACACTGTTCCCCTTAGTCAATGGACAGGGTCAAAGCAGAGGTCAGAAGGTTGAGAGAGGATTAAAGGCAACTTCTTTTCACCCAGAGAATGGTCGATATCTGGAACACACTGCCGTTAAAAGGTGGCAGAGGTGGAAACTATCACAACATTTACGAAATATTTCAAGTCAAGTGCTGGGAAATGGGAATCTAATAGAATAGAATAGACAGGAGTTTGATGATCTCCATGGACATAATGGGCTAAGGCACTCTTTCTGTAGTGTATTATTCAATGGTTTTAGGCAACAGAAAGACTAAACAAGAGTAATGTAATGGATATAATATGTCTAGATTTCCAAAAGCTTTAGAAAATGGCACCACATAATATATTAATGAATTAGGTCACAGACCTAATTAGGTAAGTCAAAGTATGGATAGTTAGTTGGCTGCCAGATAGAAGGCAGACTGCAATATTAAAAGAAATTGAACCAGAGTGCAGAAAGGCAGAAGATACCAGAGCGTTCGGTCTCTCACGGCCAGACTGTGCGGCAGTTTCTTCCCCCAAGCCATCAGGCTCCTTACCACTGTGTGATCGGACTCTTTCCCATCTGACATTCTTTGCATGATTTCGAATTGCTTCTCGAAAAATGTCTATCATTTATCATTCTTCTATTACACTGTAACTTGCGTGTTTTGCACTTCTTATGCACTTTATACCATGTACGATTGTGCTGTCCATGTAGCACCCTCTGTCCTGGAGGAACGCTGTCTCGTTTTTAGTGTATCTGCTGTATATGGTAGAAATGACAAATAAAAAGTTACTACTACTAGAAAGAGGGGTCAGACCTAGAATCGCTGTTGTTCTCTTTATATACAACCGATCTAGATATCAGAAACACAGTCACAATTTCTAAATTTATCCCACCAAATCAGGTGGGATAGTCATCACTGAGGAAGGCTTTAACAAGTTCGAAGGTATTAATAAGTGACACCTAATTAGCAAATTAATTTAATCAAAGCTAAGGATTTCTATCTTGACAAAAAAGACAAGTCACTTATTACTTGGAAAATAAGGACATAAGTGTGATAGAGGTGTAGGATTGAGTTTACCTTTCAACAATTAGTTGTAATTGAATCAAATGTAATGTGATAATAAAGCAAGTGAGGTGTTACTATTATGTTCTGTTTAATTGTGGTCAATATAAAATACAGTCTGTTGTAAGTGAGAATGGCGACATGATCCTGCTCAAGAGTGATATCATGAGCTTATGGTTTTCTTATTGATTTTATAGCCCCACCATAACGTAAACTGGAACACCACCTTGAAGTGGAATAGCTTTGGATCAAGACACACTATTATATGTCCTTGATTAGTTTGTAGCTTAAAGAGCCGTCAGGAGAAATGGTCTCTTCCACAGTACATAACTGACCTAAATGCATACATTAATCTGGAATCAAGTTCTCTAATTGGATTTATGCAATTATTTCTTATAAGGCAACTAGACAGTACAAATTTACTATAGTGATAAAGTTGGATTGCTGAGAGTGGGCTGTGGTCTAATGAGAATTCTTGTAAACATGATTTCTCTGGGGAATAAAGCGAATTCCTAGTTAACTCGGTCTTAGCACAGAGTCATTGTGAAGTCATGCATCATGGTTATTTAAATTAAACTGCATTGATAGGCTCTTGAATTCTCTAGGATACCCGAATATATGAATTAGACGTTTGGGATGACAGTAAGGATTAGGATGTGATACCACTTGTCAAACAAGCAGACCATATGGTGCCTCACTAACTTAACAGACAGCTATAAATTTGGTGGGCTGTAGTTGGGGCTTTCTTTAACTCAACCAACACCACTCAATATTGGTATAACACATTTAGCGTAACAAAGGCTGATATTTCTGTAGCCCTTGATGTTAATGGCTCTCGCCAGGACATCTTCAATAGATCAGTCTTATTAAGGAATGAAACACTGTTAACCTTACCAATGCAGTCTGCTAACCAAGTAATGTGTATGAATCTGTCTTTATCACTGTATCTACCTTTCTACGGTCTGTACAGAATCGAGTTGATCCATCAGTTGAGGACCGGTGAATTCTAGTTGCTTTGCCTAGATAGAAGTTGATAAGATTATGAATGGCATGGATAGAGTGGAAAGCATGAGGCCTTTTCCTGGGGGGGGGGGGGGATCAATTACTAGGGGAGGCAAGTTCAAGGTGCGAGGGGGGATGCAGTTTAACAGAGCTGTGTGAGGCAGGTTTTTCACACAAAGGGTGGTGAATGCCTGTAACGTGCTGCCAAAGGAGGTGGGGGAAGCAGACGCAATAGCAACATCCAAGAGGCACCTGGACAAATATATGAATTGGAAGGGAATAGAGGGATACATATCTTGTAAGTGAAGACAGGTTTGGTATAGAATGTGTTGGCGCAGGCTGGGAGGGCCAAAGGACTTGTTCCTGTGCTGTTATTGCTCTTTGTTCTTTTGTTCGAGATTGACCAGACGAAAGGATTGAATCTCCAGCTCTCCCAAGATTTGTTTCTCTTGGTTCAGTTGACAAGGGTGCTGCTGAATGAGAACTGACCCTCCTATGTCCACTTCACATCCTTAGGTAGCTGGGCATCTACGCATATCACTACAGATATCTTATACTTCCTTCATTATATTCTTTTCAATTTCATTTCCTTTTCACTCACTTTCTCTGCCATCTACGGTCAGCATGGACTGGTTGAACTGAAGCATCTGTTTCTGTGCTGTACGACTGTATGACTCCATCTCTGGTTTCTCTGATCTCTCCTCATGGTAAAACTGCATTGACTGTAAATATATCACTTAAATCTGTACCTGGAGTACTTGGCCTCTCTTGTATTTCCTCCAAATCCATGTACCATGATAGTACCTCAATCATTTCTGTTTTCCTAGTTCTGCCCAGGCAATGCGACCTTCAGTTTACCCACCAATTCAAGCAACTCAAGTTGTGGAAGTTCCATTAAGACTGTCAGGGCCAATTCTGCCACCTGCAGGAAATTCTTTGCCTCTTCCAATGTCATGTCCTAAATGCAGTATGGAAACTAATGATTAATTTCATTTCTGTTATTTACAAATACTCAGATCCTCAGATTCGCATCAGTCCTCAATGAGCCCCCAAGCATTTCCACTGGAGTCGTGCATTGGAAATCAGGCCCTGCTATTCCTTCAGTTGCATTAAAGGTGTTTTTTTTTATTTTAATTTTAATTCTTAATTTTTAAAAGTTTTAACTTGTAAAAAATCGGTCAAATTTTCCAATGCACTTGTCTTTTAGACTCAGGTTGACAGAAAACAGAGCAGGTTTCTGTCCTTATTCATAAAAAGACACAGCTTAAAGCAACAGATGAGTGGAAATAAAATGGTCATCTTCACACTTGGGATGCTTAACACTTCAGGATAAAATAGCTCCTTCCCTTTCAGAGTTCTCTTAGGTCCTCCCCAAATGTTCGCACCAAGCTCTTCAGCTACCTGGGAGCCAATCACATAGTTGTTCACAAGCAGAAGGTCTTTGTCATTGACAACTGGTCACTGGTCTGGAGACCAATCGGACACTTGCTGCTGGCTAAGTCACCATTTGTACATAGCCCCCGGCTCCAGCTCAGCTAGAACTTGGCTTCACCAACTGCTTCAGCCAACAGCTGTGTAAGCAGCACTTGCAATAAGCATGAGGCAAGTTGCTTTTAAAGTTGCAGCAATTTTTCAACAAATTGGCTTTTAAAACCGACACTTTTCATATTTTGGTTGGGAATCAAAAATACAGCAAGAGAAAAGTTTGTGTAAAGGTTTGTATCTCGGGTGCCAGTTACCGAAATGGGAGGTTGATTTGGAGACGTTTCATCCCCTTTCTAGGTGACATCCTCTAAGCTGTCCTTAATAGCCAAACACACAGATAACAAGGACCACAAATTCAACTGGGACAACACAACAATCAAAGGATGAGCTAAACAGAGGACAGCAAGAGAATTCCGTGAAGCCTGGCACTCATCCACGGACTCTATCTATAAACACATTGACCTGGACCCAATATACCGGCCGCTGCATCGATCAACCAGTACTGGGAATGGGGAGCAGCAGGAACTAAACCAAATAAATACCAAATGACACAGGGCAACAGCACTTCACAGGAAGCTCCACAGCACTGTAGATAGTGGCACCTACAAACCTTCAGCCAAAATACCACTTTGTACAAACCCGTTATCTGTGAAGCCCCCACCACCCGTTTCTACCTCCTACCAAAGATTCACAAACCTGCCTTCCCTGGTCGACCAATTGTCTCAGCCTACTCCTGTCCCACTGAACTCATCTCTGCATTGATTGACACCGTCCTGTCCCCCTTCACCCAGGAACTCTCTACCTACTTTCCGGACACCACCTACACCCTCCACCTTCTCCAAGATTTTTGTTTCCTCGGCCCCCAACACCTCATCTTCACCATGGACATCCAGTCCCTCTACACATCCAGCCCTCCATTTCTTTCTCTCACACTGTCCCAACCAGTACCCTTCCACCGATACCCTCATCCACCTGACTGAACTGGTCCTCACCCTTAACAACTTCTCCTTCCAATCATCCCACTTCCTCCAGACGAAAGGGGTAGCCATGGGCCCCCACATGGGTCCCAGTTATGGCTGCGTCTTTGTCGGGTATATGGAACAGTCCATCTTCCACAGCTATACCGGTACCATCCCCCATGTTTTCCTCCGCTACATCAATGACTGTATCGGTGCTATCTTGTGCTCCCATGAGGAGGTTGAACAGTTCATCAATGTCACCAATACATTCCACCCCTACCTCAAATTCACCTGGACCATCTCATACACCTCCCTCCCCTTCCTGGACCTCTGCATCTCTATCTCTGGCGACCAATTAACCACGGACATATACTACAAACTCACCAACTCTCACAGCTATCTGGACTACACCTCCTCCCACCCTGCCTCCTGTAAAAACATCATCGCTTATTCCCAATTCCTCCGCCTCTGCCACATATGATCCCGAGATGACCAATTCCACCTTAGAAAATCCCAGGTGGCCACCTTCTTCCAACTTCGCAATTTCTCTTCCGACATGTTTGACAATGACCCCTAGCACATCTCCTCCACTTCCCACACCACTGCCCTTGAACCCCACCCCTTCCAACAGAACTAGGACAGAACGCCCCAGTCCTCATCTTTTACCCCACCAACCTTTGCATACATCACATCATTCTCCGGCATTTCCGCCACCTACAAACGGACCCCACCACCAGAGATTTCCCCCCTCACCTCCGTCCAAGGCCCCAAAGGATCTTTCCACATCTGACAGAAATTTACCTGTACCTCCACCCATGTCATCTACTGCATCCGTCACACCCGATGTGGTCTCCTCTACATCAGGGAGACAAGACACCTACTTGCAGATCAGTTCAGAGAACATCTCTGGGACACCTGCACCAACCAACCCCATCCCCCCATGGCTGATCACTTCAACACCCCCTCCCATTCCACCAAGGACACGCTGGTCTGAGCCTCCTCCATTGCCAAATCCTTACCACCCGATGCCCGGAGGAAGAACGCCTCATATTCCGCCTTGGGACTCTGCAACCACATGGCATCAATGTGTATTTCAACAGTTTCCTCATTTCTCCTCCCCCACATTATTCCAATCCCAAGCTGCCAACTTGGCACCACCCTCCTGACCTGTCCATCACCTTTCCCATCTCTCCGCTCCACCCTCCTCTCCAAGCTATCACCTTCTCTCCCACCTCCATTTACCTATCGCATTCTTAGCTACCTTCCCTGCAGCCCCACCCCTCTCCCATTTATCTCTCAGCCCTCCGGCCCACAAGCCTCATTCCTGATGAAGGGCTTATGCCCGAAATGTCGATTCGCCTGCTCCTCGGATGCTACTGACCTGCTGTGCTTTTCCAGCACCACACTCTCGACTCTGATCTCCAGCATCAGCTGTCCTCACTTTCTACTACACAAAAAATTGGAACTGTTTTCCTAAGAAATGTGAGAAACACCATTCTCCAACCCCAAAATTGTTTGCTCAAAGGCTTATTTGGTATCCCAAGCAGTCATGTTTGATTTGGTTTTCCAGGGTCGGGCAGTCACTCAGGTCACTTTCGTGATTAGTATCCTATTCTTGTGTTATTCTCCTTCACACTCAGTCTGGTGTTAACTACGCAAGTGGCGTAGTTTCAATTGGTATGAAAATCTCAGACAGGGTTTATTAACAGTCTATATCAATGGTTAAAAATCACACAACACCAGGTTATAGTCCAACAGGTTTATTTGGAAGCACTAGCTTTCGGAGCACTGCTCCTTTGTTGTGGAGTACAAGATCATAAGACACAGAATTTATAGCAAAAGTTTACAGTGTGATGTAACTGAAATTATATATTGAAAAAGTCCTGGATTGTTGGTTAAGTCACTCATCTTTTCGAATGATCGTGTTGGTTTCAGTTCTTTCATACGTAAATTCCAGAACTTCCTTTAAAAGTTACATTCTCACGTGAACTTTAGCAATAGGTGCCAAGTCAGCCCAGATAATGCACTGAAGGTGTGAGGTGCCCTGTGTGAGGCCGTCTGTGCCACAATGTTCAGACTGATTCTAATTTAAAAAGGGGATTTACAGAATCATACATGGATTCATGCAGTTTTTGAGCAAAATAAAATATAATTCTGCAAGTACAAATTCAACCCACAAACTGGGTGTGTGTGTGTGTGCACGTGGGCATGTGGGTGTGGGGGTGCATGAGTGTCTGTGAGAGAGTGTGTGTATGTGTATGTGTGTGAGTGGGACTGGAAAGGGGTATAAGTCTGTGAGAGGGTGCATGTGTGTGCGAGTGTGAGTATGTACGTGTGAGCGTCTGAGACAGAGCTTGTGTATGAGAGAGGGTCTGTGTGAATGTATGGGTCTGTAGGAGTGTGTGTGTGTGTAATGCAATGAGGTCCCCTGTAGTGTGACATGAACCCAGGGTCCCAGTTGAGACCATCCCCATGGGTACCGAACTTGGCTATCAACCTCTGCTCGGCCACATTGCGTTGTTGCCTGTCTGAAGTCCACCTTGGAGGAGGTTCACCCGGAGGTCTGAGGTCATATGCCCCAGACCATTGAAATGTTCTCTGATTGGGAGGGAACACTCATGACTGGCGATTGTTGTGCAGTGTTCATTCATCCATTGCTATAGCCTCTGCTCGGTATCGCCAGTGTACCATGTACCTTGAACATCACATGGTGCTCAACTGGACCTGGTTGTGAGCATCTGGGAATGGTGATCACCAACCATCTGCCCTGGCTCACCCATGTTGGCTTTCCAGTCAAGAAAGCATAACAGTGTCTCTACTTCCTCACGAGGCTCAGGAGACTTGGCATGCCCATAAAATCAGTTACCAATTTTTATAGATGCACCATCCGGAAGCATCTATCCAGGACCATAAGAAACTACAGAGAGTTGTGAGTGCAGCCCAGTCCATCACACAAACCAACCTTCCATCCATTGACTCCATCTACATCTCTCGTTGCCTCAGGAAGGCAGCCAACATCATCAAAGACCCCTCCCACCCCGGTTATAATCTCTTCCACCCTCTTCCATTGTGCAGAAGATAGAAAAGCTTAAATACACGTACTGATAGATTCAAGAACAGTTTCTTCCCTGCTGAATGGATCTCTCACATTTTAAATTTGATGTTGATCTCGCTGACTGTGCACCTTCTCTGGAGCTGTAACATGGTGTTCCTCACTCCTTTCTAATACCCAATGCACTTTTTACGATATGATCTGCCTTTACTGCACACAAAACAAAGCTTTTCACAGTATCTAGGCATATGTGACAATAACGAAACAAATCAAATCCAATCAGTCAAATGCAGTAATAACTTGTAGTTACGGACCAACTTATATACACATCCCTACTCCAGCAGGTAGTGCTCTAGACTGCTCACAGCTGCTGCCCGTGTATCATCCTGGTCTTTGACATGTTATCATCCTCAGCTTTAAAACAGTGAGAGTATAGCTCCGGTCTGGAATGCATTGCCCTAGAGTGTGCTGAAGGCAAATTCAAGATTAGAGTGGTGCTGGAAAAGCACAGCAGGTCAGGCAGCATCCAAGGATGAAGGGCTCCTGCCTGAAATGATGACTCTCCTGCTCCTCGGATGCTGCCTGACCTGCTGTGCTTTTCCAGCACCACTCTAATCTTGACGCTAATCTCCAGCATCCTCAGTGCCCACTTCTGCCTGAAGGCAGATTCAGCCATTGTTTTCAAAATAGAGTTGGATAGTTATTAGAATAGAAAAGGCTTGTCTCTCTCCAGGGAGAGGTGAGGAATTGGGCAGAGGTAAGTGACTCCTGCAGAAGGTTGGCACAGATAAACCAGGCTGCTTTCTGAGCTGTATTCATTCAATGGGAAAAGGAATAGATATCATTTATTGGGATTATATTCCATCTGCCGTTGCTCTGCCCAATTTACCCCAGGAGAAAGTGAGGTCTGTAGATGCTGGAGATCAGAGCTGAAAATGTGTTGCTGGAAAAGCGCAGCAGGTCAGGCAGCATCCAGGGAACAGGAGAATCGACGTGTCGGGCATAAGCCCTTCTTCAGGAACCAATTTACCCCAGCTGGTCAGTATCAGACTGAGACCATCCTCCTCACTCTCAACAATGTCCAGCAATTTTCACGTCCTCTGCAAACTTATTCATTACACCTTCTACTTTTCACAGCAAGTCATTAGTGCACGTAATAAACAGCAAGGGACCCAGCACCGATCCCTATGGTACACTTCTGGTCATGGGTGTGCAATAATCAAAACAACCCTCCACCACCACCTGTTGTTTGCCCCTTGTTTGTAATCCGGTTTTGGATTGAGTTGGCCAACTTACCTTGGATTCCATGGGCTCTTACCTTTTGGACCAGCCTTCCATGTGGGACCTTCTCAAAGCCCTTATTGGTGTCTAGGTAATCCAAGTTGACTGCACTACCCTCATCAATATAGTTAGTCACCTGTTCAAAAAAAACCTCAAATTACTCAGCGAGACTCTCCCTCTACCAAATCTGAGCTGACCATCCCTGCCAATCCAAGTGTTGATTAATCCTGCCCTTCAGAATTTTTTCTAATAGTTTTCCTTCCACTGATTTTAGACTAACTGTTCTGACCTATCCCTGCTGCTTTACTTGAACAAAGGAGCCACATTAGCTATCCTCCAGTCATCTGGCTATTCCCCAGTGGCCAGCGAACTATTACATCTCTCCACCAAGGCTCCAGCAGCCTCCTCCCTTGCCTTAGATAGTCTGGGATGCATCTCATCAGTCCCTGAGGGTTTATTCACCTTTATCCCTGCTGAAACATCTAATACCTGTTCTTTATTAATTTTAATACGTTCTAGAACCTCACCACCCCAACTGAAATCTCCAGCTACAATGTCTTTCATTTCTGTGATTACGAAGAGAAATATTCATTTAAGACCTCACTCATGCCCATTGACTCCAAACATAGATTGCCCCTTTAGTCTATAATAGGCCCCAGCCATTCCTTGGGTAACTCTTGTATTTTTCCTAAACTTACAAAGCTTTCCTAAACTTGGTGTCTTCCCTGGTCTCTTCTGCCAAAACGATTTCCCTCTTTGTCCTCCTAATTTCCTTTTTGAGAACCTCCTTGACTCTCTATACTTTTGAAGGGCCTCCCTATTTTTAATGCACTGTATCAGATATCTGCTTCCTTCCTTTTTGCTATCAAATTCTCAATCTCCCTTGATATTCAGGGTTCATCTAGGACCTCTGCCCCTGCCCTTCACTCTCAGAAGAACACACTGGTCCTGAATTCTCATTACACTACTTTAAAAGGACTTTGTTTGACAGGTATTGTCCAATGACTTTGAAATTGGCCTTCCCCCCAGTTTATACACTTAACTTCTGTACTATCCTTACCCTTTCCCAGAAAGAACTTTGAAAGTTACAAAATTACGATCAAAATGCGGAAACTTCAACCACTTGCCTGCCTTCATTCCCCAGGATTAGGTCTGCACTGCTCCATTGCTCACGCACTGGCACAAGAAAGTTTCCTGGATGCATTTTGAAAATTCCACGTATCTAATCCTTTCACGCTAAGGTGATCCCAGTTCAGGTTCACAAAGTTGAAATTCCCTGCGATTATAACCCTGTTTCTCTCACTGCTTTCTGTGATTTGCTGACCGTGACTGTTGGGAGACTGCAGTGTGATCTCAGTAAAATAACCACCCACTGTTTTAGATTAGATTCCCTACAGTGTGGAAACAGGCCCTTCAGCCTAACCAGTCCACACAGCCTCCGAAGAGTAACCCACTCAGACCCATTTCCCTCTGATTAACGCATCTAACACTATGGGCAATTTAGCATGGCAATCCACCTGACCTGCACATCTTTGGACTGTGGGAGGAAACCAGAGCACCCAGAGGAAGACCACGCAGACACGGGGAGAACGTGCAAACTCCACACAGTCGCCCTGGAATATCGGGTCCCTGGCACTGAGAGGCTGCAGTGCTAACTACTGAGTCACCGTGCAGTCCTACGGTGCTTTTATTTCTAAGCTTTACCCAAATGGCCTCAGGTGAAGACATCCTCCCTCATTGCTGCAGCGCTGGTTCCTTTATCAATAATCGAATGCCCCCACCTCTCTGATTCCCCCACCCTCCACTATTGTTGGATAGACATATGGATGGAAATGGAATAGTGTAGGATAGATGGACTTCAGATTGGTTTCACAGGTCAGCACAACATTGAGGGCCGAAGGGCCTGTACTGCACTGTAATGTTCTATGTTCTATCGTGCCTGAAACCTCTACACCCTGGAATGTTGAGCTGCCAGCCCTATCCTTCTTTCAACCATGTCTCAGCGATTGCAACAATATTATACTTCCATGTGTTGGTCAATGCTCTAAGTTTTTAACCAGTCAGATTTCTTGCATTAAAAAGATCCCATTTAGTTTTCTCGATCTCCATGTGTCTTCTCCATGTGCTGGACTGTCCTAGCATTCCTCCTATAACCGATTGGACTTTCCTTCTGACATTACATCTACCCTGCCAAATTAGTGTAAAACCTCCCCAACAACACAAGCAAACCTCCCAGCAATGATATTGGACTCATTCTGATTCAATACCTATTCAGTTTGTACATCTACCCCAGAAGCTGTCCCAATGATCCAAAAATCTAAAGCCCTCCCTCGTCACCATCCTTTTGGCCACGTGATCATTTGGCCTATCTTCCTGCTCCTATACTCAGTAGCACGCGGCACTGTAAGTAATCTGGAGATTACAACCTGATCAAACTTCCTCTTTAATCTACAACTCAACTCTTTAAATTCCTGCTTCAGGACGTCATTTCTTTTCTCATCCATGTCACTGGCACTGACATGTACCACAACAGCTGGCTGCTTACTCTGCTCCTTCAGAATGCCCAGCCTGGTGCCAGGGGCAACATACCATTCAAGAGTCTCATTTTCTGCTACAGCCATCAGCTCCCCTTATGGTCGAGTCCTCTATCATTAAGATCAAGTCAGATTCCTTGGGTACTTTATAAAAAAATGGGCAAAAGTGAGGACTGCAGATGCTGGAGATCAGAGATGCTAGATTAGGGCCTTTGCCTGAAACGTCGATTTTCCTACTCCTCAGATGCTGCCTGACTTGCTGCGCTTTTCTAGCACCACTCTAATCTAGACTACTTTCTAAAAATGGCAACAGAAAAGTCTCTGTCCCATAGTCTGTAATGAATGGGGTAGCACAAGGTTTATCTATTGATATTAGATTACCTACAGTGTGGAAACAGGCCCTTCAGCCCAACAAGTCCACACCAACCCACCCAGACCTATTCCCCTAACTAATAGACCTAACACCACGGGCTATTTAGCATAGCCAATTCACCTAACCTGCACATCTTTGGATTGTGGGAAAAAACCCACGCAGACACAGGGAGAATATGCAAACTCCACACAGCCACCCAAGGTGGGAATTGAACCCAGGTCCCTGCTGCTGTGAAGCAACAGTGCTAACCACTGAGCCACTGTGCCACCCCAAAAAGGGGAGACAGATATGTTAACTTGTTCAGCCTTACCCTCAATGGTTGACTCCTGACTTTAGCTGTCCTGGTGGAAAACGTCCAAAATGACAACTGGGCCCATTGATGCCAGAAAGAAAGAATAACGAACGAGGAGGTCACCTCTCGGACTGGTTTTGAGCCCCTCCCAGTGGATTGGTTTCACCACTGCATCTTAAATGGCTTTGTGCTTGACTGAGGGAGGAAGAGGGTGTGATAGAATCATAGAACCCCTACAGGGCAGAAAAATAAGTCTGCGGTGAAAACAAATAAGCATGATCTGATGTGCATTAAAGCTAAACCCCATGCTGTGTCTAATGTTTAATTAACAGCGGAATGCTGTTCCCCACCGTTGGAACACTTGGTCAAAATATAACTCTGCTCTCTTCCCCGACAGCACGCTGCAAGTTATGGGATGTCACCACAGGCAACCTGAGAAAATACAAATAGCTGACTATTTACTTATTGCTGGGGGTGGCACGGTGGCTCAGTGGCTCAGTGGTTAGCACTGCTGCCTCACAGCACCAACGACCCAGGTTCGATTCCAGCCTTGGGTGACTGTGTGGAGTTTGCACATTCTCCCCGTGTCTGTGTGGGTTTCCTCTGGTTTCCTCCCGCACTCCAAAGATGTGCAGGGCAGGTGAATTGGCCATGCTAAATTGCCTGTAGTGTTAAGGTGCATTAGTCAGAGGGATGTGGGTCGGGTCGGGGGGGGCAGGGTTTCTCTTTGGAGCGTCGGTGTGAACTTGTTGGGCTGAAGGGCGTGTTTCCATACTGTAGGGAAGCTAATACGGCCGGCACAGTGGCTCAGTGGTTAGCACTGCTGCCTCACAGCACCAGGGTCCAGGTTCAATTCCAGCCTCGGGCACCTGTCTGTGTGGAGTCTGCGTGGGTTTCCTCCGGGTGCTCTGGTTTCCTCCCACAGTCCAAAGATGTGCAGGTCAGGTGAATTGGCCATGCTAAATTGCCATAGTGACTAATTGCATTAGTCAGAGGGAAGTGGGTCTGGATGGGTTACTCTTCGGAGGGTCGGTGTGGACTGGTTGGGCCAAAGACCCTATTTCCACACTGTAGGGAATCTAATCTAATCTAGTTTATATATCCTGCTTGCTGGGATGTATTTTCACCCACCATCCAGATAATATGCTACCTTTCTTGCTTCCAAAACTGACATTTTTGTATCTTCCAACATGGCACTCCAATTGCCAGATCTTTGTCTGCCCTCTTCTCCTATCCATGTGTTTTTGTAGCTTCCTCATGTCGCCCTCACACCTTACCATGCTATTTATTGGTGCATCAACAGCAAATTTAGAACCTAACCCTCCATCCTTTCGTCTTTGTCCATTGAGCTTCTACATTGATCCCTGTGGCAAACTGCTGGTTACCCCTTGCCAGGCTGAAAAAGATCAATTTCTCTTCCACTTCCTGTCAGCCAAGCAAACTTCTACCTCTGCCATTATAATAACCCCAACACCATGCGTTTTTATTTTCATCAATATCCTTTGAATTGGCACCTTATCAATCTTAGTACATCCACTGGCTTTCTCTTTATCCACAGCCAATGTTTCCTCCTCAAAGAATAGATGGGATGTGGTTCATCAGGGCGGAAGTTGGGTACTGCAGATGCTGGAGATTAGAGTCAAGATTAGAGTGGTGCTGGAAAAACACAGCAGATCAGGCAGCATCCGAGGAGCAGGAAAATCGACGTTTCGGGCAAAAGCCCTTCATCAGGAATGCGAACGTCAATTTTCCTGTTCCTCGGATGCTGCCTGACCTGCTGTGCTTTTCCAGTACCACTCTAATCTAGACTCTGATCTCCAGCATCTGCAGTCCTCACTTTTGCTGCTGGAGATTAGAGTCAAGATTAGAGCGGTGCTGGAAAAGCACAGCAGGTCAGGCAGCATCCGAGGAGTAGGAAAATTGACATTTCGAGCAAAAGCCTTTCATCAGACATCTGAGGATGCTGCCTAACCTGCTGTGCTTTTCCAGCACCACTCTAATCTTGACTCTGAAGTTCATCAGGACCTAGGCATTTTCAGCCAGTAACTCCAGCAACTTATTCTGACCCCTTGCATGTAAATTTCCTGAATTCCTCCCTCCTTCCCATTTCCACTGCCTCACTCAAGAAGGAGGTTTTTAAGAGGCTGGAAGATGAATGGATCAAGGGACGGAGCTTTTTGAAGGGGAACGCCTGAGTTTTGGGCGGGGGGGAGGGCTGACGGCCAGATTTATTTTGGGGAGAAGGTGAGAGGTTGGCTTTGGCAATTATCAAACGTCTCGGGTGAAGTAGAATCGGGCCCAATGGTTGTGGAGGCAGTCTGAATGAAGGCGATGATGGCGGTGAGGCTGATAGGCTGGAGAATCCACCTCCATTCACTGGGACATTAGCCATGCCATTGCAGTGAATGTCAGGCCTTCACACATACTCTTGTGAGGACAGACATGTTGTTGGCATCACACTGCTCCTTGAGAAAAGTTCGCCAGTTTTGAATTGAGTATTTACGAGGTTTCTGGAGGACCTAACTCTCTCAAAAGGTGGGATTTTCCTGTACTATGTGTTCCCTGCTGTTACGGGATTGAGTTTTCTTTCTTCAGTCAGTCCTATCACATGCTATTTAGTTCATAAACATTGCGACTACAAAGCCAAGGACTCCCATAGCTACCTTCACTACAGTTCGTCACACCCCACATCCTGCAAGAACTCCAGTCCATTCTCCCAGTTCCTTCGCCTACGTTGCATCTGTTCGGATGATACCAAACTTCCAAAACAATGCTGCTGACATGGCTTGCTTCTTCCATGACTATGGTTTCCCACCCACTGTGGTTGACAGGGTGCTCAACCACATCCAACCTATCACTCACGTTTCCGCCCTTGCCCCTTCCCATCACTCACAACAGAGAGATCAGGTTTCCCTTGTCCTCACTTTTCATCCCACCAATCTCTGCATTCAGCAGATCATTCTCCGCCATTTCAAACAACTCCAGTAGAATGCCACCACCAAACACATCCTCCCCTCACTGCCCTGGTCTGCATTTTGCAGGGATCATTCCCTCTGGGACACTCTAGTTCATTCCACAACCACCAACATCAACCACTTTTCCATTGGCACCTCCTGACGTAACTGTAGAAGGTGCAACACCTGCCCCTTCTCCTCCTCCCTGCTCACCATCCAAGGGCCGACACAGTCTTTCCAGGTGAAGCAACATTTCACCTGTACATCCCCCAATCCTGTGTATTGTATTCGCTGCACCTAATCTGGCCTACTCTCCACTGGAGAAACCAGACGCGGACTGGGTGACCGCTTGGCGGAATACCTCCAGTCTGTACACAAACATGACCCCCTGACCTTCCCATAGCTAGTTATTTTAACACTATGTCCTGCTCACGTGCCCATGTGTATGTTCGCGGGATGCTGCAGTGCTCCAGTGAATCACAGCACAGACTAGAGGAACAACATCTCATCTTCAGACTAGGTACTTCACAGCCTTCTGGGCTCAGTATTGAGTTCAACACTTTCAGATTGTGAACCCATTCTTTCCCTTTAACCTCTTTTCTCTCCCAGCACTCCAAACTACCCCCCTACCCCACTGCCCCCCACTGTAGTATAAATGCTGCCCCTCTCCACACTTCACCAGCTCTGATGATAGGTCGGTTAGACTCAAAATGCTAGCTTGCTCCCTCTCCATGGATATTTCTGACCCGCTCTGATCACCGGCATTTGTTGTTTTCAATACAGATTCCAGCATCTGCAGTAATTTGCTCCTATATTCTAGTTATGAAGCTGTACATAATTTCCATTATTGTCATTCTCCCCGTGTCTGCGTGGGTTTCCTCCGGGTGCTCCGGTTTCCTCCCACAGTCCAAAGAATGTGCAGGTTAGGTGAATTGGCCATGCTCAATTGCCCGTAGTGTTAGGTGCAGGGGTAAATGTAGGGGAATGGGTCCGGGTGGGTGCACTTCGGAGGGTCGGTGTGGGCTTGTTGGGCTGAAGGACCTGTTTCCACACTGTAAGTAATCTAGTAATCTAGTAATCTAGTCTGCTAGTTTTGATGCAAAGGTCTTTCGTTCAATGAACGGTGACTATTTTTGACAGTAGCCTGAGGAAACATGGTCGTAGTTACAATATTTTTAGATGTTGTCTTATTCCAATTTTGAAAATATTATAAAACCTGAAAATTACTCAGATCACGATTTGGGTGAAAGCAGTCAGGAAGCACTTCAGAGGTCCAGGACTTCCAGGTGACCGCCCTCCAAGCAGACGCTGACAGCCAAGGTTGGTACCCGTGGGAAAGGCCTCAACCAGGACCTTGGGTTCACATCACACTACAGGTGACCCCACTAAACACACACACATACACACACTCACGGACACACACACACTCATGCACACGCACACACACACACACACTCACAGACACACACTCACGGACACACACTCACGGACACACACACACTCACACACACACTCACGGACACACACACACACACATGCACACACACATATATGTTTGTGGGATGAATGTGTCCTTGCACAATTACATTTTATTTTGCTCAAAAACTGCATGATTCCATGTAAGATCCTGAAAATTCCCTTTTTTAGATGAGAATCAGTCTGAACATTGGGGCACACACACACTCATGCACACACACACTCACGCACACACACACACACACTCACAAGCACACACACACACTCACAGGCACACACACTCTCATGCACACACACACTCGCACACACACACATGCACACACACTCACGGACACATACACACACACACACTCACGGACACACACACACTCACATGCACACACACATATATGTTTGTGGGATGAATGTGTCCTTGCACAATTACATTTTATTTTGCTCAAAAACTGCATGATTCCATGTAAGATCCTGAAAATTCCCTTTTTTAGATGAGAATCAGTCTGAACATTGGGGCACAGACGGACAGACTTTAACCTCACACCTTCAATGTACTATCTGAGCTGACATGCCACCTATTGTTAAAGTTCATTTGAGAATGTAACTTTTAAAAAAGTTATGGGATTTATATATGAAAGAACTGAAACCAACATGGTCATTCTAAAAGATGAGAGACTTAACAAACAACCCTGGTCATTTTCAATATATAATTTCAGTTGCATCACACTGTAAATGTTTGCTATGAATTCTGCGTGTTACAATCTTATTCTCCACAACCACCTGATGAAGGAGCAGTGCTCCAAAAGCTAGTGCTTCCAAATAAACCTGTTGGACTATAACCTGGTGTTGTGTGATTTTTAACTTTAATGAAAGGAGTTATAAATCTGGCCTCACGGTTGAAAAGAAAAAAATTGCAGAACATCAGTAAGGAGTTTGCAGATAAGACTCTGCTGGTTTAGTGAACACTATTATCCCTGGAGGGATAATGTTTAACTTTCCAACGGATGTGAGTGTCTCTGGCAAGACCAACATTTCTTGCCCAACTCCAAACTGTCCTTGAGCTGTGCGGCTTGCTAGGCCAGTTGAAGAGCTTTTAAAAATCATCCCCACGTTGCTGGGCACCTGGAGTCACAAGTAGGGCAGACCGGGTAAGATTGGCAGATTTCCTTCGCTAAAAGGACGTTAGTAAAGCAGATTTTATTTTTATGACGATTGAGGTTAGTTTTATGGTCACCATTACTAAGACTAACCTTGTGTTCCGGATTTTATTAATTGAATTAAATTTCGTAGGGTTGTTCTCCTCGTGTCTGTGTGGGATTCCTCCAGGTGCTCTGGTTACCTCCTGTAGATGTGCAATTTAGGTGAATAGGCCGTGCTAAATTGCCCCATAGTGTCCAGGGATTTGCAGGTTTGGTGGATTGGCCATGGGGAATGCAGGGTTACAGGGAGAGGGTAGAGATGTTGGGTGTGAGTGGGATGCTGTTTGCAGGGTTGGTGCAGACTTGATGGGCCACATGGCCATGCTGTAGGGATTCTATGAATCGAGGGTCCATGGTGAGATTTAAACTATGTTCTTAATGGTGTTAACTCAGACCTCTGGGAATACAAGTCAACAGTTATTGCCGCTGCAAACACCATGATGTGTGTTGCCCCTTGTCTTCATTGGGATTTTACCTGCAGTGGTGGCGACTGTATGCAGAGAGATGCCAACCACTGCCACCTTGTGGTCGGAGTAGTTTGCTGCTACCATTCTCTTTTCATGACTGAGTCTAAGGACTTACTCATGAATCTTAATGACAAGAGGTTCTTGCCTTAAACATGATATAGGTTATTAATAAGTTAGACCAAAGACTATACAGATATAGGTCTTCATCCTACAAGGTCTGAAGATACTCTGCCTTTTCCACATTTAAGTCCTGCTGATATAATTAGATTGAGTGGAGTGTAATGCCATTTCCAACACTATCCCCTTCATAATTATTACATTATAGAACATCTCTCCACCAGATATTTTCTCCTTCAATAGTTAATATTTATGCAACATTAGTACATTTATCACAATCCATCTCTAGCCATCTGGACATTTCAAAATTCTTCCCGAATGTTTTCTCTTCAGACCTTAAAGATTGGTAGGTGTTTTGCTTGAGGAGTGCTGACCCTGACCCTGTGTAGTGAGTTCTCTCTATGCTGAAAGACATTTTATTTCTCCATGTCCTTTGCTGAGGTAGTCGGTCCAATACTTCACCTGTGGGACCTTCGACCTCCTGAGTCTCTTTCTCAGGTGCGGAGGTGCCGGTGTTGAACTGGGGTGTACAAAGTTACAAATCACACAACACCAGGTTATCATCCAACAGGTTTATTTGGAAGCACTAGCTGTTGATGTGCCTCGAAAGCTAATGCTTCCAAATAAACCTTTTGGACGATAACCTGGTGTGGTGTGATTTGTAACTCATTCTCAGAGGAATTTGACCCCACTTAATCAGACAGTTGTCCAATAAAAACATCCAGGGGGATGTTTAATCTCATGAATTGCCTTCATGGAAGATGGAAGATCAGTTAAAATGGGCCTTTTCTCTTTCTTTGTTGCAGTATTTTGGATTTCTGGACCAGGCAATTTCGTCTTGGCCATTTCCTGAATCGAATGGAGATTGATTATCTTGTCTCAATGTTGGCCACTATTGAGTGATACACAGCCAATCATTCTGAGCCAATATTCACTCTCAACGTACTGATACACCTGCATTAAAGTCTCTAAACTCTTCAACATGTAGATTGGGTTGAATACCTGCATCCGCCCTCTGTGGCTGTCTTATTGGTGAACCCCAATATCCTCAATCCTTGGTTTTGCGAGTTGAGGATTGCTGTTGATCTAGCTCTGTCGCTAGTGCGGACAATTCTTCCTTGGAAGGCAAAGAATTGAAATATTCCTCCTGCTTTGGTGACATTTCAACATCTTGGACTGCCACAGTGCTGCAAGGCAGCTCACGACCACTGATACAAGGGCAATCATTCACAGGAAGTGGGTGTCACTGGCTAGGCCAGCATTTATTGACCATCCCTAGCAGAGGGAGAAAGTGAGTACTGCAGATGCTGGAGATCAGAGCTGAAAAATGGGTTGCTGGAAAAGCGCAGCAGGTCAGGCAGCATCCAAGAAACAGGAGAATCGATGTTTCGGGGATAAGCCCTTCTTCAGGAATGAGGAAGGTGTGCCAAGCAGGCTAAGATAAAAGGTAGGGAGGAGGGACTTGGGGGAGGGGCATTGGGAATGCGATAGGTGGAAGGAGGTTAAGGTGAGG
>NC_057718.1:90467078-90505322 GCF_004010195.1 Chiloscyllium plagiosum
GCCTATCACCCTCACCTTAACCTCCTCCCACCTATTGCATTCCCAATGCCCCTCCCCCAAGTCCCTCCTCCCTACCTTTTATTTTAGCCTGTTTGGCACACCCTCCTCGTTCCTGAAGAAGGGCTTATGCCCGAGACGTCGATTCTCCTGCTCCTTGGATGCTGCCTGACCTGCTGCGCTTTTCCAGCAATACATTTTCCAGAGGTAAGAATCAACCATGTTGCTGTGGGTCTGGAGTCACATGGAGGTAAAGATGGCAACTTCCTTCCCAAAAGACCATGAGTGGGCCACGTGGGCTTTTCTGACAATCGGTAACAGCTTTCATGGTCAGCATTTCAGTCTTAATTTCAGATTTTTGTTGAATTCAAATTCCACCATCTTCTGTGGTTGGATTGAAACCACATCCCTCAGAACATTCTCTGGGTGTCTGGATTAACAATCTCATCTATTATTAGTCTACTACCACAAGGCTATCACCTCCCCTTTGAGTAAACAATGAAAAGGAATTTCCCTGGAGCATCAGAGGCTGAGGGGTGACCCTATAGAGGTTTACAAAATCATGACGGGCATGGATAGGGCAAATAGACAAAGTCTTTTTCCCAGGATAGAAGAGTCAAAAACTGGAGGGGATAGGTTTAGGTGAGAGGGTAAAAATCTAAAAGGGACTTGAGGGGCAACGTTTTCACGCAGTGGGTGGTGCGTGTATGGAACGAACTGCTAATGGAAGTCATAAAGACAGATTCATAGAGATATACAGCATGGAAACAATCCCTTTGGTCCAATACATCCATGCCGAACACATATCCCAACCTAATCCAGTCCCATTTACCAGCATTTGGCCCATTTCCCTCTAAACCCTTCCTATTCATGTACCCATCCAGATGCTTTTTAAATGTTGTAATTGTACCAGCCTCCATCACTTCCTCTGGCAGCTCATTCCATACACGCACCATCCACTGCATGAAAAAGTAGCCCCTTAGGTCCCCTTTTAAATCTTGCCCCTCTCACCCTAAACCTATATCCTCTAGTTCTCAACTCCCCCACCCCAGGGCTAAGACCTTGTCTATTTATCCTATCCATGCCCTTCATGATGTCAAAAACCTCTATAAGGTCACCCCTCAACCTCCGACGCTCCAGGGAAAACAGTCCCAGCCTATTCTCAAATCCTCCAACCCTGGCAACACCCTTGTAAATCTTTTCTGAACCCTTTCAGGTTTCACAACATCCTTCCGATAGGAAGGAGACCAGAATTGCACACAGGAGACTGGTACAATTACGACATTTAAAAGGCATCTGGATGGGTCTATAAATAGGAAGGGTACAGAGGGATATGGACCAAATGCTGGCAAATGGGACTAGATCAGCTTAGAATATCTGGTCTGCATGGACGAGTTGGACCGAAAGGTCTGGTTCCTTGCTGTATGACTCTTTGAATAAACCTGATATCAGTTTTGATTCCGCTATGATAGCTTATTGACCAGGTTATGTTGGTTCCTGAACCATTTCAGTTAAGGCTTGATCAATGAGATTGCATGGATTGTCCAGCTCATTCATTTCATTCTAATACTTCTTTCTAATCAGATTATTTATTTTTTGTCCTTTAAAGATTTTTAGTCCTGCTATATCTAAATGCTGCTTTAATTCCAGCCTTTAAAGGCTTTTCACCTTGCAGTATATTGATGCCACTTTAATCTCTTACCCAACAATATCTTCCTGTATCAATATAACAACGGTGTTTTCTTTTCCTAATCTGAAAGGCTTTTAAACTCTGTAACACCTATCGCCTTCCCAGCTACCTTCCCTCCAGCCCCACCCGCAACTCCCTATTAATCTCCCAGCTCCCTTCCCCCTCCACATTCCTTCATGAAGGGTTTTTGCCTGAAACACCGACTCTCCTGCTCCTCGGATGCTGCCTGACCTGCTGTGCTTTTCCAGCGCCACCCTTTTTGACTCTGACTCTCCAGCATCTGTAGGCCTCACTTTCTCCCTGTACCTCTGCATTGCTCATATTTCTTTATTCAAAATGAAGGTCTCCCAACTTCTGCAAGCAAAACAGACGATTTTCCACCTTCCACCTTAATACCCAATGCTTGTTCTTGTCCATGACTTCCCCAAAAAACCCAGGGAATATAGCTTTAATAGCCTTCCTAAACCATCGTTTAATTTACACTTTTACCTCAGCCTCATACTCTCCTTAGTTATCACCTTTTTCTATTGGACCCTGCCTGTTTAGTTTTTTTGTATTGCCCCTTTGCCACCTTAATTCTGGTTTTGTGCACTACCAGGGTCATGACCTGGGTGTAAATTACTTATACGCTCTTTGACTTCCTTAGTGTATTCTTGTCTCGTGTTTTTGCAGTCTGTGATACCACTGCTTGTTGGCAGCTGTAAGTAATCCTTTTCAATGTCGGAACCCATTCTGTGCCATTAATGTATCATTCTCCCCTTAGGGATTTTCTCTTTACTCAAACTCCCGGTTCTGCACCCCCCTGAAAGCACCTTCTCTACATCCATAATTAAAAATTAATTCACACTTGCCTTTATTGGTCAGACCATTGAGTATAGGAGTTGGGAGGTCATGTTGTGGCTGTTCAGGACATTGGTTAGGCTACTTTTGGAATACAGTGTGCAGTTCTGGTCACCCTGCTATCAGAAGGATGTTATGAAACTTGAAAAGGCTCAGGAAAGGTTTACAAGGACATTGAGTATAGGAGTTGGGAGGTCATGTTGTGGCTGTTCAGGACATTGGTTAGGCTACTTTTGGAATACTGTGTGCAGTTCTGGTCACCCTGCTATCAGAAGGATGTTGTGAAACTTGAAAAGGCTCAGGAAAGGTTTACAAGGATGTTGCTGGGTTTGGAGGATTTAGGTATGGAGAGAGGCTGAATGTTTACTCTGGAGAGTCTGGAGGGGTGACCTTAAAGAGGTTTATAAAATCATGAAGGGCATGGATAGGGTAAATAGACAAGCTTTTTTCCTCAGGATAGGAGAGTCCAAAACTAGAGGACATAGGTTTAAGGCAGGCAGGGCAAGATTTAAAAGGGACCTAAGGGGCATTGTTTTTATGCAGAGGTTTGTACATGTGTGGAATGAGCTGCCAGAGGAAGTGGTGGAGGCTGGTACAATTACAGCATTTAAAAGGTTTCTGAATGGGTATATAAATAGGAAGGGTTTAGAGGGATATGGGCCAAATGCTGACAAATGAGACTCGATCAGTTTAGGATAGCTGGTTGGCATGGACGAGCTGGACCGAAGGGTCTGTTTCTGTGTTGTACACCTCTATGATTCAATGACTGATGAAGCTGTTATCCCTGTTCACTTGCAGCTGAATCATTCACTGGGACTGTTCCCACACATTCTTGATTCCAATGGATTGTGTAAGTGCCGGGTGTGTCTAGACTTTAGTTCACTTGTGCTTCTGCACTTTCCCTAATAGATCTGAATTAACTGGATTTACCATTAAGTGTTGACCGAGCCTTGCTGAGCTTTCCACGAGTTTGTCTGCAGGCTGTTTGACTCTAGCTCTTAAATCTGTAAAGTCTTTAAAGCTGGAAATATCCAGCACTACTCCCATGTCCACTGGAGATTTCACCATTATTACCTTATAATATTCAGAACATAGAACGTTACAGTACAGTACAGTCCTTTTGGCACTCAATGTTGCGCCAACCTGTGAAAATAACCTGGTGCACATCTAACCTACACCGTTCCATTATTATCCATGTGTATGTCCAATGCCCAATGAAATGCCCTTAACATCGGCATGTCTACTACTGTTCCAGGCAGGCCATTCCACGCCCCTACTACTCTTGAGTGAAAAGATTACCCCTGATATCTGTCCTAAATCTATCATCCCTCAATTTAAAGCTATGTCCCCTCATGTTCGCCTTCACCATCCGAGGAAAAAGGCTCCAATTGAGCTAGGATGTTCACCATGTTCTGCAAGACTAACCACTACCAGCTTGTAGTTTTGGGGTAGTTTGATGCATCCATCCTCTTTTCTTGCCCTGGGTGGAAGGACCTAATTGTTTTATATTTGGGGATGAAAAGCACTCGTGAGTCTTAATGAGACAAAGGCCTTGTGTCAAATAAGTTAATTGCATGAGAACAATCAGATACAAGTTACACTAGCAAGTTAGACACTGATACTAAGACAATGTGGAGACGTAGGACAAGAGGTTTTCACTCCACAAGACCCAAAGGTATTCTGCCTTTTCTCCAACCACATCTGGACGGTATCATCAGATTGGGTGGACTTCCACAGGGGTTAATGTTGGGACAACGACCATTCACGTTATACGTGAACGATCAGGATGAAGGAACTGAGGCCATTGTCGCTGAGTTTGCAGCTGACACAAAGATGGGTGGAGGGATGGTGGTGGTGAGGAAGTGGGGACGCTGCAGAAGGATATGGACACACTAGGGGAGTCAGCAATGAAAGGGCAGATGGAATGCAATGTGGGAAAGTGTGAGGTTATGCATTTCGGTCAGAAGAATAGAAAAAACAGACTATTCTCTGTTTGAGGGAAGGTTTCAGAAATCTGAAGCACAAGGAGCTTTAGATTAGATTACTTACAGTGTGGAAAGAGGCCCTTCGGTCCAACAAGTCCACACTGACCTTCCGAAGAACAACCTACTCAGACCCATTCCCCTGCATTTACCCCTTCACCTAACGCTATGAGCAATTTGGCATGGCCAATTCTCCTGACACGCACATCTTTGGACTGTGAGAGGAAACAGAGCACCCAAAGGAAACCCACGCAGACACGGGGAGAATGTGCAAACTCCACACAGTCAGTTGCCTGAGGTAGGAATTGAACCCGGGTCTCTGGCGCTGTGAGGCAGCAGTGCTAACCACTGTGCCACCGTGCCACCTTTAGTTTAGGATTCTCTTAAGGTTAACATGCAGGTTCAGTTGGCAGTTAGGAAGGCCAACACAATGTTAACATTCATTTCAAGAGGGCTAGAAAATGAGCAGAGATGTATTACTGAGGCTGTATAAAGTTCAGGTCAGGCTGCGTTTAGAATATTGTGAGCAGTTTTGGGCCCCGCATATAAGTAAAGATGTGCTGGCATTGGAGACGGTACAGAGGAGTTTTGTAAAAATGAGCCACGGATGAATGATTCATCATATGAAGAGCGGTTGAGGATTTTGGGTCTGTAATCAGTGGAGCTTAGAACACTGAGAGGCCTGGGTAGAGTGGACGTGGAGTAGATGTTTCCCCTAGTCGGGGATACTAGGATCCGAGGGCACAGCCTCAGAGTGAAGGGGCGACCCTTTAGAACTGAGATGAGGAGGAACTTCTTCAGCCAGAGGGCGGTTAGTCTGTGGAACTCATTGTCACAGAGGGCTGTGGAGACCAAGTCACTGAGTGTATTTAAGATTGAGATGGATAGGGGATCAAAGATTATGTGGGGGAAAGCAAGAGAGTGGCATTGAGAAATGTATCAGCTATGACCAAATGGTGGAGCAGACTGGATGGCTGAATGGTCCAAGTCTACTCCAAATCCTATGGTTTAATGCAGTCTCCGACGTTAACCCTTTCAGAACTATTCTAATGCACAATGCTGGTGCCACCCTGGGATAGCTCCTTCCTGTTCTACTCAATGTCCCGCAGAGGCCCCCCCTTCAAAAAGCTCTGTCCCACCCCGCTTCTCTAACACATTGACACCTCCCTGACCCCTGCAGCATAATTGAGTTTGGGTCCCCAGACCTTGAGGTGGGGTTGGACATCCTGGCCCCTGCGAAACCCAGGAAGTGCAGCAAAGTCCAGATCCACGGCATTTCTTCTTCGGAAGGAGTCAAAATAAATTACTGCAGATGCTGGAATCCAAGGTAGACCAGCAGGAGGCTGGTAGAACACAGCAAGCCAGGCAGCATCAGGAGGTGGCGAAGTCAATGTTTCTTGGCAGAAGGATTACACCTGAAATGTCGACTTCTCCACTTCCTGATGCTGCCTGGCTTGCTGTGTTCTCCCAGCCTCCTACCTGTCTACCATTTCTTCTTCGGAGGCTGTCTGAAGTTCCAGCTGCGGCCACAGCTCCCCAGGGGTCGGGTAGGGGTCAAGAATATGGCTAGACACTGAGTGGGCAGCTCTTAGATGTAGGATGCCCTCCATAGGGATTGGCACAAGTCTGGTCCTGAAGCAAGCCTGAAAAGCACTGGGGTCACAGCCCAGCCAAGCAGAGGTGGACTCATAGAACATAGAATCACCTATAGTGTGGCAACAGGCCCTTCGGCCCAACAAGTCCACACTGACCCTCCAAAGAATATCCCACCCAAACCCATTCCCCTATCACTCTACATTTACCCCTGACTAACCTACACATCCTTGGACACTATTGGCAATTTAGCACAGCCAATCCACCTAAGCTACATATCTTTGGATTGTGAGAAGAAACCAGAGCACGCGGAGGATACCCGCACAGACATGAAGAGGTGTGTAAACTCCACACAGACAGTCGCCCGAGGTGGGAATCAAACCCGGGTCCGTGGTGCTGTGAGGCAGCAGTGCTAACCACCTGAGCCATTGTGATGCCCCCATGGTGGATGGTGAGTCGGGGGAGTTGTGTAGTTGCATCAGGAGAGGGTTGGTTTGAACAACTGCCTCCACTTAAAATTCCAGCACTAACCCGCAGTGGGGAATGAAGGGACGCAAGGAGAAACCAACGTTTTTTTCTTCTCTCCTGCCAGGAAGGAAGTCGAGAGTGTGGCGCTGGAAAAGCACAGCCGGTCAGGCAGCATCCGAGGAGCAGGAGAGTCATCAGGGATCAGGAAGGAAAGCAGGTTCAGAGGAGGGCAGATTAAAACAAAGCGTGTGTTTTCAACTTTAAAACTATGCTGTGAACATTCTCTTGAGAGAGGATGGGCTGACGGAGAAAGTGCAAGAGGAGGAAAGAGGAAGGGAGACTCTGGTCAGCTCCTTTCTTCGTGGGTGGGATGTAAATGCCTAATTCGAGAGAAAGACCAATGGTGTCGACTCTCAACCCTCAGTCATCAACAGTCTCTCCTCACCTCCTTCAGTCACTGGCCATTCTCACATCGAGCTCTTGATTGGGGTTCCCATGCATCTGCTGTCCTTGCCCTTCCGGGTAATGGAGGTTGCAGGTTTGGAAGGACTGCTAAAGGAATTTCAGTCAGTTGTGGCCATGTATCTTGTAGGCAGTACACACAGCTGCTGCTGCGCATGAGTGTCGGTGAAGATGTTAGATGGGAGATCAATCAAGCAGACATGGAGAGAATGTGCAAACCCAACACAGACAGTCACCCGAGGCTGGAATTGAACCCAGGTCCCTGGCGCTGTAAGGCAGCAACACTTTGTCCTGGACAGTGTCAAGCCTCTTGAGTGTTGTTGAAACTACACTCCTCCAGGCAAGTGGGGAATAGTCCATCATACTCCTACAAGGTATTGAGGAGACATTGAGTCATAACAGTGTGGAAGCAGACCAGTTGGCCCATCGAGTCCACACTAACCCTCTGAAGAGCATCCCTGGATGCACTCTGCAACCCTCTATTTTCCACGGCTAATCCACCTAGTCTAGATATCCCTGGACACTATGGGCAATTTAGCCTGGTCAATCCACCTAACCTGCACATCTTCGGATTGTGGAAGGAAACCGGAGTACCCAGAGGAACCCATGCAGACATGGGGAGAATGTTCAAACTCCACACAGACAGTCACCCAAGGGTGGAATCGAACCAAGGTCCTTGGCATTGTGAGGCAGCAGTGCTAACCACTGAGCCACCATGTCACCCCATGAGAAGTACTGCTCACCGAGTCTGCCTCTGACTTTGTATTTTTGCCCGTCCTTGTGCTGCTGTGCAGTGCCAGCCCAAGTGGCTCATCATTGCCAGTTGAAGACTGTTGACTTTCTGCAGATGGTGTTGTCATGGATTGCATTGTTTCAGTTTGCCTGTCCCACTCTTGCAAGAGCAAATGTACCACTGGAGTGGCAGGGGTGCCGTGATGAACGCTGATCTCTCGAGAAGGTTCTAGAACCTCATGCTCCACAGGGTTGTCGGGATACTCGGTACAATAAGGTACACCCAACTGGTACCAGCGAAATTCTTATGAAATAATGGTAAGTTCAGTAAGATTCAGAAAGAAGTAAAAACGAAAATTGCTAGTAAAGCTCAAGAGGTCTGGCAGCATCTGTGGAGAGAAATTGTGGGTGGCACAGTAGCACAGGGGGTTCAATTTCCGTCTCGGGCAACTATCTGTGTGGAGTTTGCACATTCTCCCCGTGTCTGTGTGTGTTTCCTCCGGGTGCTCCGGTTTCCTCCCACAGACACAAAGATGTGCAGGCCAGGTGAATTGGCCATGATAAATTGCCTATAGTGTTAGGTGAAGGGGTAAATGTAGGGGAATGGGTCTGGGTGGGTTGCTCTTCGGAGGGTTGGTGTGGACTTGTTGGGCTGAAGGGCCCACACTGTAAGTAAGTAATCTAATCAAATCAGAGTTAACCTTTCAGGTCGTGTGACCCTTCCTCAGATCTGATGGTAGCTGGGAAAAGGATGGTTCATAAGCAGAGGATAGGGTGAGGGGAGGGAGTAAGGAGTAAATGATAGGTGGGGATTGAGCCCAAAGACACAGAAGAACAGTTGGATAGACAAAGGAATGGATAGTGATCTGGCTAGGAGAGTGAACAGCTGTTAATAGGCACTTTGAATTGAATTTATTGCCACGTGTACCGAAGCACATTGAAAAGCTTTGTCCTGCGAGCAATACAGGCAGGTCACTGAGTTAAATAGCATAGATAAGTAAATAGTAGGTAAACAGCGTTAAAAGCAAACACACAGGGACAGGCAAATATTAAGAGTTTGAGAGTTCATTCAGTATTCTAACAACAGTAGGGTAGAAACTGTTACAAAACCGGCTGGTGCATGTGTTCAGGTTTCTGTACCTTCTCCCCGATGGTAGAGGTTGTAGAAAAGCATTGCCAGGGTGGGATGGAGCTTTGAGAATGCTGGCGGCCTTTCCTTGACAGCGGGCTTGGTAGATGGACTCTATAGATGGGAGGTTGGCCTTCGTGATTGTCCGGGCCAAGTTCACCACTCTCTGTAACCATCTCTGACCTTGACTGGTACAGTTGCCACACCAGGTAGTGATACATCCAGACAGGATGCTCTCGATGGTGCACCTATAAACGTTGGTAAGGGTATTCAGCTACCTGAGGAGGAAGAGACATTGTTGGGCCTTTGTAACCAGTGGGTCCACATGAAGAGTCCAAGGAAGCTTGTTGTGGATGACCACTTCCAGGAGCTTGACACTCTCCACTCATTTCACCTCTGTGTTGTTGATGCGTCGGGGGGGGGGAGGGCATGAGTAACCTCCTGCCGAAAGTCAATAATGAGTTCCTTGGTTTTGCCGGCATTGAGAGCGAGGTTGTTCTCCGTGCTCTGTTTTTTTTAGGTCTTCCTTGCTAACAATAGGTGGCATGTAATAGCAGACTATGATAACAAGGCCTGGTGTATGGGTGTTGGGGGAAGGACATGGGAGAGCTCAAACCTTAAAGTCGTTGAACTCGATATTGCGTCCAGAAGGCTGCAGCGACCTCAAGCGGAAAATAAGGTGCTTTTCTTCCAGTTTGTGCTGAGCTTCACTGGAGCACTGCAGCAAGCCTGAGACAGAGATGCTGAGCAGGAACAAGGGGGTGGGTTGAAGAAGCAGTAAACAAAGCAGAGTGAAAATGATTGCTATTAAACATGAATTCCATTAGTTCTCCTTCGAGACTCCCTCTGCTGGTACATGTTATAGAATCATAGAATCGCTACAGTGTGGAAACAACCCTTTGGCACAACAAGTCCACATCGTCCCTCCGAAGAGTAACCCACCCGGACCTATTCTCCTACCCTATTACTCTACATTTCCCCCTGACTAATGCAACTAACCTACACATCTCTGAACATTATGGACAATTTCCCATGGCCAATTCACTCTAACCTACACATCTTTGGACTGTGGGAGGAAACTGGAGCACCCGGAGGAAACCCACGCAGACACGGGGAGAATGTGCAAACTCTGCCCAGACAGTCACCCGAGGGTGGAACCAAACCTGAGGTACTATGAGGCAGCAGTGCTAACCACTGAGCCACCGTGCCGCCCTGAATGTGTGTATGGTATTCCGAAGTGGAAAAGAGTCGATGCAATTTTCAACGCACGACAATATCCACAGTCACGATAACACCCACATGAGCTTCCATTGCAACTCCCAGGTTTTGGTGGAAGTCACCTTGTGCTATGATGACACTGAGGCATCATTCTTCATTGGCTTCATTGTGGTCGGATCCATTAATCTGCTGATGGAGCTGCCCACGCTGAGAAGGTTGGGCTCCAAGCCAGGCTATCATGAAATCTCTTTACAGTTAAATTTTCACAGCAAAAGCGAAATGGAAGCATCCAGCAGAGAGTGAAGAAAATGTTGCGAATGCTCAGCGAGTTGAGCAGCATTTGTGGAACGAGTAACAGAATGAACATTTCAGGTTGGTAAACATTCTTTTCGAACCCAGTGGGCTTTGTCGCTTCCTCGGGGATTTCTTTTACCTTCTTGTTGCAAACATTTGCTTTCATTTCTCAAGGCTGTCAAAGCTGGAAGAAGTGACTCACTTTTTGCCTGATAGCCACAGCATCAACATTAACTAGGCTTTCCTTTTGGAGGTTCCCCCTCTGTTTCTGGGCAGTATGCCGTCAGGCGGATTCCTCATCCAGTCGCACTGTCTTTCTTATCAGCAAGGGCATCTTCTGAAAACACGTTTATACTTCCGAAACACAGTATACCAGGTGAGATGTTTCTCACTCCTGATATGCCCCTCAGGATTTGCCAGTGGTCCTAACTCCAGACCTAAATATGGTAACTCAAGCATCATCATGTAAAATCCCGGCCCCTTGCTTTATTAGAATAACTCAACTGACTGAGAAGTGACTTCCTTCTTGATCAGTCCCTTGGGAATCAAGGAAGACTTGCTCCTACCCTGATTTGTTTTCTGAATTGACTGGTATGTGTGACCCGCGGTAGGTGCAACTTGACAGCTTGGTGGTTGGTGATCGTTTGAGGGTTTGTGCAGCCCCTCTGATGCCCAGTCTTGGCAAGGTAGCATACGTCATGCTGTGTGGCCTGGAGTGATGAGTACTTTGATGCTGGGCATGTTGGTTTGGGGGAGATAGCTGTTGTTAAACTTCCTTTCTTGCCACTGGATTTCATCGATCCCCTACAGTGTGGAGGTAGGCCATTCGGCCTGTTGAGTCTATACTGAGACTCCAAAGAGCGTCCCATTCAGACCCACACCCCATCCCTGTAACCCTGCACTTCCTGTGGCTATTCCCACTAGCCTGCATATCCCTGGATATGGGAAATTTAGCATGGCCAATCTACCTCACCTGCTCATCCTTGGACTGTGGGAGGAGGCCAGAGCACCAGATGAAACCCATGCGGACAATGCACAAATGCCACACAGACAGTTGCCCGAGTCTGGAATCGAACCCAGGACCCTGGCGTTGTGAGGCAGCAGTGCTAACCACTGGGCCACCATGCTGCCCAGATTGGGAGGATCTTGTGAAGAGCTGAAAATGTGTTGCTGGAAAAGCACAACAGGTCAGGCAGCATCCAAGGAACAGGAGAATCGACGTTTCGGGCATAAGCCCTTCTTCAGGAATTTCTTCAGGATTCCTGAAGAAGGGCTTATGCCCGAAACGTCGATTCTCCTGTTCCTTGGATGCTGCCTGACCTGCTGCGCTTTTCCAGCAACACATTTTTCAGCTCTGATCTCCAGCATCTGCAGACCTCACTTTCTCCTCGAGGATCTTGTGAAGGTACAGCCAACATTTCTCCAGTATGTTGAGGTGCCTACTTTAGATTGTCCAAGTCTCTGAAACATGTAGGAGTGTTGGGGTCATAGCTGACCAGTAGACAATGACCTTAATTCTTAAGCCACGAAATTACAGACATGTAAACTCACACATACACCTCAATACATGGCAGGAGGTGAACAGGTAGTGTTGTGGTTGATAGCACCTTTTAGGAATGACCATATGCAGAGAATTCCTCAAGATGATAAGCCTTTATTTGCAAACAAAAGCTGTTACCATCAGAGCAGACAACCCTGACAGCTCCCAAACAGCGAGACTACTCTGAGATTATGTTGTTCTAAAAGTCACGCCCTATCCCTGTTATATTAGCATAACCAATCACACTAAGCCTACATTATATCCCCTTAACCAATCAGACTCTGCCACAATTGTCTGCTGGATTGTTGCAAATCATCATGTTGTGCTGTGGTCATCCTCCTTCACCTTTTGTCACCTGACAGACCGTAGTCACACAAGGCTGATTCGAGCCTGCAACCCAAGCCTTACAACTTACGCAATATCCCAACATGTTTGCTTTGTAGTTATATATTCATATTTACCATATATTTCCCCCTTTGAGAGCTATTGGTCACGCACAACGAAAGAACACAATGAGGATAGACCAATTCATGTAGTTGTAGGCCCGAAAGTGGGCGGAAAATGTAGAGGATCAGTTCTCAAAAGGTTCTTCCTGTATCCCTGGAGTAACCGGGCCAAAAACCTGTCCCTCAAAGTCCGGAACAGGAAAAAAGACCCAGAAACACTAAAAGACTAAATTTAAGGAGAAAATGAGACAGGGGAACCGAGAGAGAGAAAAAAACCAAAAACTCAGAAAGTCAAACGCTGTCTGTACCTCAGTAGACAGCAGGTCATAATAATAAAGCCTCGTCTGCAATGGGAGACGGCTCAGGGCAGACCGGTATGAAGAGGAGTTGCTTTGCAGCGAAGTGCATTACAAAAGACCTAATGAGAGGTAAAGCATGGCGTAGCACAATGGCAAGGACAAGTAATACTATAGCAGCAACGATTGCAATCTTGGCAAACCAAGCCTCCCAACTTCTCAAGACGTTGTCTACCCAGTCAAAGAACTGATGACCAGACCCCACATTTTCCTTAATCTCTCTGCTCAGATTCCTCAGCTTATCCATTGCCTTAGTAAACGACCCCTCAGGACTAGTGTTACTAGGTATGAAGAAGTTCTCCTCCTCTCTGTACAAGGATCTCAGTGCCCACCTGTCAATCTTCCTTCCCACCTATCCGCTCCCCCCTCCTCTCCGACCTATCACCTTCATCCCCACCTCCATCCACCTATTGCACTCTTAGCTACCTCCTCCCCAGCCCCACCCTCCTCCCATTTATCTCTCCACCCTGGAGGTTCCCTGTCTCATTCCTGATGAAGGGCTTTTGCCCGAAGAGTCTATTTTCCTGCTCCTCAGATGCTGCCTGACTTGCTGTGCTTTTCCAGCACCACCCTAATCTTGACTCTTACTTGGTCTAAAAGGTACAGCAATGTTCCCCAAACATTGCATAGACACCACCATCAGCCAACAGCCAGTCCAAAACCTGCCTATTTTGCCACACCATTATTCTGGTTGCATCCAACTGCTCACCTAGTGCTGAGATGTCATCATTGGGGTAATTAATAAATCTCTGCTGGTTATAGTAAAGATAGTTAATCCATTTGGAATTTCTGATCACACCAATGGGCAGGGATCATTGCTTCCCTCTTATTTCTGGCCTTGAAATCACTAGGGATGCCCCTTGGCTATCCTATACTATCAATCCGTATTGTTACAGACATGTAAACTCACACATACACCTCAAATACATGGCATGAGGTGAACAGGAGGTGTTACATAAGGAAAACCTGGTGCCACATTGTGTTATTGAAGGAAACGTGGTTGGCACGGTAGGCTAGATCAAACTAGGGAGCACAACCAACATAAAAGTGCAAAATCTTCAGAAGGCTTAACATTCATTTGATTGGTAGTTTACTATTGGAAATGTTTGGTTAACAAGTCAGCAGTGAGGAAATATTAGGAATATTTCAAATATCCTAAAAATTTAGTAGCTTTAAGATTAGATTCCCTACAGTGTGGAAACAGGCCATTTGAGCCAACACTGACCCTCTGAAGAGTAACCCACCTAGACCCATTTCCCGACCCTACATTTATCCTGACTAATGCACCTAACACGATGGACAATTTAGCAATTCACCTAGCCTACACATCTTTGGATTGTGGGAGGAAACCAGAGCACCTAGAGGAAACCCATGAAGACACGGGAAGAACGTACAAACTCCACACAGACAGTCGCCCGAGGCTGGAATCGAACCTGGATCCCTGGTGTTGTAAGGCAGCTGTGCTAACCACTGAGCCACCGTGCCGCCCGTAAGATTTTAATCTAAATTTAAAATAACATCTGTGGTGAAATGTTAGGAGGTAGATAATAAAATTAGGGTTATGAATAAGCTTTATAAAAAGTGTAACAGGCAAATACGAAGGGAATTTGGAAGAACCTTAGAAATATTAATGAAATCATGAGGATAAGATAGAAGGAAATAAGGGTTTTTTTATAAACATGGAGAAAATGGAAGAATTGGCAAGAGATAAAAGAGGGGGAATCTTAGTGTGGAGGATGAACACACGTTGGATTAAATAAAAAATATTTTGTGACTTTCTTTCCCCCCAAGTGTTAGTGTCAATGAGAATCAGGTTGCGCCAAAGGAAAAATAGAACAAATGTCAAGATTGCAAAAGGAGAATCAATTCTCAAGAGATTAGCAGAACTTGATGTGAATAATTTGCAAAGTGCTAGTGGCTAGTGAAGTCAAGATTGTTGAAAGGAGACAGAGGAGAGAAAACAGAGATCAGTCTAGAATATTTTGCTGTTTCTAAAATATGTGAATTGTGCAATGGGATTGGGGAGGGCATGATATAATACCCTTATCCAATGACAGAGGGGATGGATGCATAGTCCAGATCACTAATAGGCTGCTGAGTTTAATATTAGTGGTAATCAAATTCTTGGTCATTCAGATTTATAAACGTTTGCAGAAAAATGCATCAGCAATCCATCACTTGAAACAAAGCTGTGTCTAACGAGTGACCAGAATACATGGGCTAATCTGGAATAGGCGACATGGATTTGTTTGGGACTGATTTTGCTGAATAAATCTAATAGGATATTTTTACAAAAACAGTGTTAGATTGGATAGGTAAAGCTGATTCAGAGGGGAAAGTCTTTGATAGACTATCTTGCAAGGTTTGTTAAGAAATATTCAAACCTTTTGCAAAAAAGGAGAGGTTGCGGAATGGCTAGAAAGTTGACCATTGTAAAGGGCAGGGGTTTCTTGGAGTGGGGGGAGTTTGGAATTGAGGCACCTCAGAAATCTGCTTTAATCTTCATTTTGAATTTGGATGTAGGTCTGAACATTTGTTGACACGCACATATAAGTGTTCATAATTGCTCATTAATTTTGTGATTCAATAGTTTATTTTGATTTTAATGATTTGGCTTCTATTTCTGCTTTATCTGTCCAAAATCACCAGCTTTAGGAGCTTCAGGTGAAATGGCTCTTGGATTATAACCCGGTGTCATGTGACTTTGTCTACCCCAGTACAACATCAACACCTCCGCATCATGCTTTATTTGTGTTGGCATCACAGACTAACATCTGTATTGTCTATAATTTTATTGTGAATTAGAATTACTTATTTTGTCCGTGTCATCATCACAATCCGGCACCTGGCACCTTTTTGACCAAACTACACTAAGGTGGAGATTTGGTCAACTGCGGAATATTGTTAGATTTCAGGACAACGTACACAAGCTGCCAGGATGGGAAAACAGGTAATAGATGTCATTGCACATGGATATAAGTGAGATAATACATGACACAGTGATAATATCATGGGCATATCTCTTAAGTGTATGCTGCTACACTGACTCTGAGACTCAACACTACATCCCACTTTGCTAAAGATAAAAGTTTATTCCAAAGTGACACACATGACAGGAGACAAGGCATATCCATTGTCAGATCAATACTTATACAGACAAGCAAAGCAGAGATTACAAGATTAATGTTCCAAAGTTCAATGTAATGGTTTGGAACTTTGACAACTCATCCTGATTGGCTGATCATATAGTAGCCTGGAGAGGTACATTCTATTCAATGTTGTACTTGTTTAATCTGCTGCTGGATGTTGTCTCTTAACGTCATGCCCAACATCATTGTCAGAGTGTTCTCCCTCATTCTGTGGGTACCCAATTGGTGTAACTGCTCTGAGTTGGCTTCTGTTCCTTTTCCATCTAGCCTCATAATCAATGTATGATTTGGTTTCCTTGCATGTTCTAGAAATGTTTGCTGCTATCAAAGTGTTTGTATTGGTGCAGATGTGATAGTTCAGTACCTACACACTCACTATGTATCGTTTCTTCGCCCCTGTGTTTGAAGAAAAATATCCTGTGTCTCAGAACGGTTAGATAATTGGTTGCTGGGCAAGGGCCATTCACACTTGCCTTCTGAGCGTATGTTGTGCTAGGAATTGTAATCCCTTCTCCTGTTGAGTTGCACGAGAATGCATCAACGCAATGTGAAAATCTAACATTGATGCTCAACACTTAACGATTACTGATTTCATAGTACAGACCGTGCGCCCTACTGGACAACTTGAGTATGGATTGTGGAGTGACATTTTGATCGGGGTCAGTCCCCACTTTATACACATGTCTCTAAATGGTTTGCCACTGTCCTGTTGTCAGGTACTATCTCTTCAATGAACAAACTGACAACAGATTCACTGTGGTCAGTGGTACTCACACTCAATGTGTTGCTGAGTTGTTCAGCAATGGGAAATTTAGAGAAGTAAAGGTCTGGTGATACTTACATCCAAGATGTGGATAAAATATTGTGTATAGTTTGCTCCACTGCTGGCTCGAGAGGTTTGCAATCCCTCACATGCATTCCCCAGTCTTTGAATATCCTGCTTCATCCTTGGCCAATAGCCAGATTCATGTGCTAGCCATCCTGTGTCCATATGTGCATGGTGGACATGATATCTTGGTGTAACATTTTTAATATTAGAACATGCACCCTTACCAAGCTTGGCTCTATATGGCAAAAACAAACAAATTTTCTCAGTTACTTTCATACCTGATAGGCCATCTAGAATTAAAATCCCTCGTGTGGAAACAGGCCCGTCAGCCTAATAAGTCCACACTGACCCTCCAAAGAGTATCCCACCCAGACCCATTCCGCCTGACTAATGCACCTAACCTACACATCCCTGAACACTATGGGGCAATTTAGCATGGCCAATTTATCTAACCTGCACATCTTTGGACTGTGGGAGGAAACCCACACAGACACAGGGAGAACGTGCAAACTCCACACAGCCGGTCACCCGAGGCTGGAATCGAACCTGGGTCCCTGGCACTATGAAGCAGCAGTACTAACCACTGAGCCACCGTGCCACTCTGAATAATGGCCTTTTGCAACCCTGGTTGTTGTTCATCTTTGGCAGTTGCTGATTGTAACTATTCACACTGGCTTTGGCTAAAGTGTAACAGAGCAAACGTGAGAACATCTTCAACTTTGTACTCAAGAACATCCAAGTGCAGGTCAAGTGTAATATCTTGGTATTTGAGTGTGTTGGGTGATCTTCTCAGAGTGTCATTCTGGGATCTGGCTTATATCTCACTTCCAGTCATAGCCTTGCAGATTGTTGATGGATTCTATTACATCGACATGATCTGTTGTGCCACAGTGAATATGGTGGGAAGCTCTTGCATTTTGCCTACGCTGAAAACTGAAAGGACTGCTGGAAACCAGAAACAAAAATAGAAATTGCTGGAAAAGCTCAGCAAGCCTGGCAGCATCTGTGGAGAGAAAGCAGAGTTGGCATTTCAGGTCCATTGACCCTTCTTCAGAATGTATGGCCATCTTGAGGTTCTGCTCCTCTCTCTGACAGGAATTCTAATCCAATCTTTTTCCTTGCTCCTTGCTGTTGCTCAGTGCTTTCTCTCCATAGACGCTGCCCTCCATCTGCTTTTATGCGAGGATTGAGGATGACTTTCGACTGCTCCTTGATGGTCTGGGTCCTGACCTGACAAATCAAACTCTCAGGGCTTTGTTATGGGAAGGACATCATTAAGGTGGAGAGTGTTCAGAAGAGATTTACCAGGATATGGCTGAGAATGCAATGTTTGAGTTATATGGAGGGTAGGCCAGGACGTTTTTCACTGGACCATAGGAGGTTGAGAGGTGACCTTATAGAGGTTTATAAAATCATGAGAGGTAGAGACGTGTTAATGGTAGTTGTCTTTTCCAGAGGATGGGAGGAGATTTCAAGACCAGGTGTACATTTTTAAGGTGAGAGGAGAGAGATTTAAAAAGGGCACGAGGGGCAATGTTTTTACACAGAGAGTGGTTCTTCTGTGGAAGACACCAGGATAAGTACATGAACAGGAAAGGTTTGGAGGAAGATGGGCCAGGGGCAGGCAGGTGGGACTAGTTTAGTTTGGAATTATGGTCGGCATAGACTGGTCAGACAGATGGTCTGTTTCCATGCTGTATGACTCTGTGACGCTGCATTGACTGGGGGCAAGTGCTACTTCCTGAACTGGGTAAGGGTGTGGGGGGGTGCTCCTTGAGTCTCCAAACACTCCTTCTGCTCTTTGCGCTTGACCTCTGCCCAGGCTTATCGGAGATGCTCAGAACGTTTTGGCACCTTTGCCGATGCCTCTTCTCCAGTTTAAGCAGCGTTGGGCTGGAGATTCCCATGAGGCAGTGGAGATATCGAGCTCTTCAATGAGATCTTGAAGCTGGGTGTTGTGAGTCGAGAGCTTGTCATGGAAGCCTGCTGTCAGGCATTCAGAGGATGTTGACCACCCACCAGTGCCTCGCCACCAGGCATGTTGGACAGAGAAAGAATACTGATGGTGCTATCCTGCTTGAGGATTTTGAACAGGCATTGCTGGAGATATTTCAAAGCTCTGTTGTACATCGTCCAGATCTCTGAAGCACACAGGATAGAATCATTGAATCCCTACAGTGTGGAAGCAGGCCATTTGGCCCAACCAAGTCCACACCAACCCTCCGAAGAGTAACCTATCCAGACCTATTCGCCCTACCCTATATTTACCCCTGACTAATGCACCTAACCTACAAAATCCCTGGACATAATGGGCAATTTAGTACAGCAAATTCATCTAACTTGCACATCTGAGAGGAAACTGGAGCACCCAGAGGAAACCTACGCACACGTAGGGAGAAAGTACAAACTCCACACAGACAGTCGCCCAAGGCTGGGATCGAACCCAGGTCCCTGGCCCTGTGAGGCAGCAGTGCTACCCACCATGCCACCACCTAAGATCTGGTAATGCTGTTATCCTCTAAACCATGAGCTTGTTGTCCAGTTTGAGGTCATTATCATCAAGCATTCCGACATTCAGATGGTCAAAGGCTGGTTTGGTAGACTGGAGGTGATGTTGAATTTGATTGTCACTCAGAGGAAGCTGCTAAGGTGTGGAAGTTGATCCACTTTGTCCATTGACTCACTGTGGACGATAATAGGGTTTGTAGGAGAGCTGGCTGATAGAACATATCTATGCTCCAGATGTTTAGCCCAGTGTCCAATTTTAATGTGTCTTGATCAGGTTGGACAGTTTGGATCTTAGCTTCTGCACACACTCAGCTGCAAATTGCAGTTCAATGGCACGGTTTGGGGTGGTCTTGGTTCTGGACTGGGTGACGCTGGTCCCACTCACCCTGTAGATGAGCCCCACACCAGATTATCAGATACCGAGTGAAGTGCTGCAACCAGGAAGATGGAGAAGTGTTGGCACCATGACATGGCCTGGCTTAACCCCAGCTTTCTCACGTATTGGGTCTTTGCTGGTGAGGATCACCACTTGTATGTCAACTTCAATGACACATTGGAGCAGCTGGCAATGCATGCTACTGGGGCTTGTGTTGTGACACTGAGTCCTTAGCCGTCTGTTTCAGTTTACCGACAGCATCTGTATTCTTGATCTTAAAAAAAAAGGGGCGGCATGGTGGCTCAGTGGTTAGCACTGTTGTCTCACAGCACCAGGGACCTGGGTTCGATTCCAGCCTTGGGCGACTATCTGTGTGGAGTTTGCATATTCTCCCTCGGTCTGTGCCGGTTTCCTCCCACAATCCAAAATGTACAGGTTAGGTGAATTGGCCATGGTAAATTGCCCATAGTGTTAGGTGCATTAGTCAGGGGGTAAATATAGGGTGTGGGAATGGATCAGGGTGGGTCCCTCTTTGGAGGGTCGGTGTGGACTTGTTGGGCCGAAGGCCTATTTCCACACTGTAGGGCATCTAGTCTAATTAGCGCTGGAGGAGGTTGGTGATGAATTACTGCAGGCAACTAAATTTGGGGAAGGTATCAAGAGGAAGGTCTTAATGAGTCCAAAAGAGACCATGTCGGAACGTGATTGCTGCTCTCCACACTTCATTTCAATTGGTCTTAGTGTGATGGTCACGTCCACTATGCCTCTCAATGGACAGACTCCACATTATGATTCTGGCAGGAACCTCTTCAACTCCCCCATCAGCAGGCAATGAGAACGCTTTTTGCAATGACCTTCCTGGTGGTGGACAGCAGGGAGATCCCTCTGCAGTTTCCACAATGGGTCTTACCTCCCTTAATGAAGGTGGTTGCAGGTATGGCCTCTCAGACTCTGTCCAGCAAGTTGTCCACCTTCCAGATGAGGTGACATCTGCATGCCGAGGCTGCTTCTCCTCCATGCTTTAGTATTTTGTCGAGGATCCCAACTGCATCAAGAGCCTTGTTGGTTCTCAGCTGCTGGGCGGCCTTTCCAAACTCCTGTTGAGCTGAGGTGGTCTTGGGATGGTGACAGGTAGCATTCTGTGGGAATGTCATCAAGGGCGTTATGTCAAAGATTGAGCTTGGTTGATGAGATCTTCAATGTGCTCCTTCCAATGCCTTTTTGTCCTTGACAAGTGTCACTCCGTTCGTAGCTCACAGTGAGGTAGGTCTGTAAGCATTTTGGCTATGGATAACCACATTGAAGGATCAAGGCACATCATGATTTTCAGTCTCCTCTGTATCTGCCCACTGTCTAGTCTTTAGGTTTTTGTATTCCAAGGGAGTCACTATTGTCCATCCCTAGTTGTCCTTGAGAAGGTGGTGATGAGCTGCCTTCTTGAACTGCTGCAGTCCATGATTTGAAGGTTCACCCACAATACTGTTAAGGGAGGGATTCCCAGGATTTTGACCCAGCGACAGTGAAGGAACGGCGATATATTTCCAAGTCGGATAGTGAGTGCCTTGGAAGGGAATTTCGAGATGGTGGTGCTCCCATGTACCTGCTGCCCTTGTCCCACTAGATGGAAATGGCCATAGGTTTAGAAAGTGCTGTCCGAGGATCTTTGGTGAATTTCTGAAGTGTATCTTGTAGATGGCATACAATGGGCGGCACGGTGGCACAGTGGTTGGCACTGCTGCCTCACAGCGCCAGAGACGCGGGTTCAATTCCCACCTCAGGCGACTGACTGGGTGGAGTTTGCACATTCTCCCTGTGTCTGCGTGGGTTTCCTCCGGGTGCTCCGGTTTCCTCCCACAGTCCAAAGATGTGCAGGTCAGGTGAATTGGCCATGCTAAATTGCCCATAGTGTTAGGTAAGGAGTAAATGTAGGGGTATGGGTGGATTGCGCTTCGGCGGGTCGGTGTGGACTTGTTGGGCCGAAGGGCCTGTTTTCACACTGTAAGTAATCTAATCTAATCTAATGCTGCTACTGAGCATCGGTGGTGGATGTTTATGTATGTGGTGCCAGTCAATCGGGCTGCTTTTCCCAGATGATGTGAAGCTTCTTGAGTGTTGTAGGGGCTGCACTCATCCAAGCAAGTGGACCATATTCCATCACACTCCTGACTTGTGCCTGGTAGATGGTGTCGAAGAGTGTGAGTGCTGGAAAAGCAAAGCCGGTCAGGCAGCATCCGAGGAGCAGGAGAGTCAACATTTCGGGCATAAGCTCCTCATCAGGAATTCCTCTTATGCCCGAAACGTCGACTCTCCTGCTCCTCGGATGCTGCCTGACCTGCTGTGCTTTTCCAGCACCACACTCTTCGACTCTGATCTCCAGCATCTGCGGTCCTCACTTCCTCCTGGTAGGTGATGGACAGGCTTTGGGAAGTCAGGAGATGGGAGGCCCGCTGCAGGACTCCTAGCCTGTAATTCATGGACCTTTTTGTTGGTCTCAGCCCGTTAAGCTCTCAGAGTCAGAGTCGTAGAGACGTACAGTACAGAAACAGACCCTTCAGTCCAACTCATCCATGTCCACCAGATATCCGAAAATAATCTAGCCCCATTTTCAAGCATTTGGCCCATATCCCCCCAAACCCTTCCTATTCATCTTTCCCCCCCCCACCCTAAACCTATGCCCTCCATTTCGTTTGTGAACCTGCTTTCTTTCCCTCGATTATTGACAGCCTTTTCAGTTCAGGAATGTTTTACATCAGTTTCTCTACAATTCTTTGGTTTACAGCTGGATTCAGCTGAAGTTTGGACAGATATCTATTTAATTTAAATCTTTGTGATTATAATTTTCATCTGTACAAAAAGAAAACATAGATTGTTTTTTTTCCTCTCTGGGCTGTTGTGAGGGCAAGAGTCAGTCAACATATCAAACCGCATTGCACTTGCTTTAATGACTACACCTCCTGTGAGGAACTCATGTAAATTAACGAGGGTAATTGTTTCATTCTCATGTCTCATTCGTCGAAATTTATGTTTTGCCAACAAACAAATATACTGCACAAAATACACTTGCACAGTGACTCATTTCGACTTAACTGGCATTAAAATGACTTTGTTATTTAGCAAGGCGTAGGCAACTCATTTAGTTCAATATCTCATTCTGGGTGAAAAAGTCTCAGAGCTTCAATGCTATGAACGTTCACAAACTTTTCATCGCATTTTTTGGTTTGTCTCTTGGTCCTCCTTTTGGGGGAATAGTAAAGAATTGAAAGGATTAAGAAACTGAATATCAACCAGCTTGCACCACAACATTAACACCACTGCCAGGGGCAACAAGTCCTACAGGGGGACTTGAAGCCAGAGCTTCGGCCGGGAGGCAGAATCACCACTCACTACTCACAAGCCTTTCCTATGCAATGGTTTAAGGTGTTGGGACACTGCGTTCTACATAGTCACTGTGTCACAAGGTTAGGGTGGGATGCTCTTCGGAGGTCTGTGCAGACTCAATGGGCCGAATGGCCTCCTTCCACACTTTAGCAATTCTATGGGGCAGCATGGTAGCTCAGCAGTTAGCAGTGCTGCCTCACAGCATCAGGGACCAGGTTCAGTTCCAACCTTGAGCAATTGTCTGTGTGGAGTTTGCACATTCTCCCCGTGTCTGCGTGGGTTTCCTCTGGGTGCTCTGTGTTCCTCCCACAGTCCTGAGATGTGCAATTAAATGGATTGGTCATGCTACATTGCCTACATTGTCTAGGGATGTGCAGGTTAGGTGGATTGGCCATGCTAAATTGCCCACAGTGTCTAGGGATGTGCAGGTTAGGTGGATTGGCCATGCTAAATTGCCCACAGCGTCTAGGGATGTGCAGGTTAAGTAAGTTAGCCATGGGAGATGCAGGGTTACAGGGATAGAGTAGGGGGCTGCTGGGATTGCGTGGGCTGCTCTTTGGAGGGTAGGTGTGGATGAGCTGAATGGCCTGCCTCCACACTGTAGGGATTCTATGATGCCAAGCAATGCCTTTAAATAAATTTAAACTGGCTCATCTCATTCCATAAGCTTTCACCACTTCCTTCACTTTTATCTGCTCAGACAGAGCTTATGAAGATTAGATGAAAGAACAAACAGAAAGCAGAGGTAAGGATACACAACTAGCAGCAGAACAGATTAGTCAATGAAAAAATCCGAGGTCAAGTAACAACATCAAAGAATGCTTTCTCCTCTGGTGAAGAATTGAAACAGTGTAGGTCTGAGCAGAGACCATAAGGAAAGAGTTATCCAGACCGTGGTTTGGACTGTCATGCTGTATGAGATTGGATTGCAGACTTTGGGGAACTGGCCACCTAATGATGAGGCAGCCTGTGAGACACGGTGCTGGAGAAATGTGGAGTGCACTCAAAAGCAAACAGTTCACAGGATGGTGGAAGAGGGAAGGATGTTCATGGAAATTATCAAGAAATGGCAACAAGGTTGGATTTTTAAAAATTCTTTTAATAGAATCCCTCCAGTCCACACTGTCTCTCCGAAGAGTAACCCCCCCCCCAGACCCATTCCCCTACTACTCTACATTTACCCCTGACTAATGCACCTAACCTACACATCCCTGAATACTACAGGCCATGTACTAAGAGATGAGAACTTGCTAAAGGGATTGGGCCAGGGGATGAGGGGGTAATTGAAGGAAGATTCATGGGATGCAGACAAAGAGGGAACAAAGAGATTGATCTTGTTGGACACTTCATATTGAAAATGGAAGGCCATCAAGAGTGACAGAAGAGGAAAGTGACAGAGCACAAGCTGTGGAGAAATGGATAGAGGACTTGCCTTAGGCAGATCACCACAACATATCTGTAGGTTAAACATTAGACTCAAATCAAAGTGGTGTGAGAACACCTCCTTGTAGTGGTGTTCCCCACCTTGTCCACATGTCATTCACGTGAGTTCCCATCTGAGATACACTCCTTGGTATGGGTCAATGCAAAGCTGGATCCAAAACATATTGAAACAAATTGCCCAGCATGACTGGTATATTCTGAAGAAAATGTGTTACTGTAGGGAAGTACTGAGAACATTGTGCAATGATATAGTCTCAACTTTTGAATTTCCTTATATAGAGTCATAGAGATGTACAGCATGAAAACAGACCATTCAGTCTAACTCGTCCATGCCAACCAGATATCCTCATCTCATCTAGGCGCATATCCCTCTAAACCCTTCCTATTCATATACCCATCCAGATGCCTTTTAAATATTGTAACTATAGCAGCCTCCATCACATCCTCTGGCAGCTCATTCCATATGGCAATAGATTTGAATTTGGATCGAGATTGTCTGTTACATCCATTCCTGGCTGGTCACCTACATTCTACAGTTTGTAAATTTGACCTTGTACAAAGCTCGATGCTATATCTTAACTTGTACTAAGTCCTATTCCTCTCTCATCCCTGTGCTGGTTGTCCTACATTGGTTTCCTCGTGGCTTTAAAATTCTCATCCTGTTCTCAAAGCCCTACTGGCCTTGCCCTTCCCTATGTCTGTAATCACCTCTGGTCCCACAACCCTCAGGGATGAGCGTTTTTCTTTAATTCTCGCCTCTCCAGCATTCCCGATGGTAATCATTCCACCTTTGGCTGCACCTTCGGCTACGTGGATTATGGAATTCCTTTATTTCTTGCCTTGCTTTCTATCTACCGTCCTTGCTTTCCGTTCTGTAAGGACATTAGGACACTAAAGCAGCCCTGTGATGATGTCAAGGAGCTGCCCATCACTGAGTATAAATACTGTAGTCTGGGCGGAGTTAAAACGCCACAGGGAACAGTTTGCAACTCTGCATCAGAGCAAACTACAACATCAGTAGAATCATACAAGATAGATTAGTCCTTACTGAATGTTAGCATTTATATTCACCATGTAAGGCAGTATTTAGTGTTAATATATAAAAGACAAACTTATGAGGAAGTCTGAGTCTGATGATAATCCTTGACTTTGCCTTCTCATTCACCAGCCTGTAAATATTCCAAAGTTCATAAAGTGGCATCAAACAACACAATAAAAGACCTTCCACCTTGAAAGCACTTCTTAAAACATGCCTCTTTAGCCAAGCTTTTAATCATCTGATCCAGTACTTCCTTATATGACTTGGTGTTTCAGAATGGTCCTTGTGACATTTCATTGTGTTAAAGCTGCCATATAAATGTGAATTGTTATTGAACTACAAAATACAATAGGAGCGATCTGTTTTTGCAGAACTCAAATTGCAAACTGAATTGAGCCAGAGGTGGCTTTCAAGGGACTCAAAAGTGATAAAAACATGTGAAGGAACTAATGTTATAGTACCTGCTGGCAAACCCAAACATTGTTAAATATAACTTACGATTCTATCACTGTTTATTATCCCCACAATCTGTATTTGCAAACACTCAATGCCGATCATTTGCAATGAACCTCTTTGCATTTTCCAAACCTCGTTTCCAATAATCAACATAGTTTAACACAATGTGATCAACTCAACATCGAATCATCCCTGATCCCAGTGCAGATCATTTTGAAACCATCCAATAAGTCAATCCCTTTGAATGCTAATGTAGCAGGACCTGCATTGCGGAAAACGAATTATATGAGACTGTACGAGATCTGGAAGAGGATTTGCAGAAACAGTGGGAAGTTCGTAAAAGCTTATTAAGCAGCCACTTGTTCAGACTTCCTGTCACATTAATGTTTCCTGACAAGTCAAAGTCGTTTGTAAGGAAGTGTGAAAAAAGTAGTGGTGACAGAGACTGGGAATACTGCCCTGATAGTGTATGGGAACCAAGATGATGTCGAGGTCGGATCAAATTATTTCCTTCTACTTCTATAATTCGACATCCCACTGAGTAGGGCATCATCAGCAGAGGTCAAGATTAGGGTGGTGCTGGAAAAGCACAGCAGCTCAAGCAGCATCTGAGGAGTAGGAAAATCAACATTTCGGGCAAAAGCCCTTCATCAAGAATCAGGACTCATCAGCAGAAGACAGGGGAGGTGCTGGCCTAGTGGCATTATTGCTAGACTGTTACTCCAGACACCCAGGTAAGGTTCTGGGGACCTGGGTTTGAATCCTGCCCTGGCAAATAGTGGAATTTAAATTCAATAAAAATCTGGAGTTAAGAATCTAATGATGACCATGAATCCATTGCTTTTTGTCGAAAAAGAAACCATCTGGCTCACTAATGCCCTTTAGGGAAGGAAACTGCCAACCTTACCCAGTCTGGCCTACATGTGACTCCAGACCCACAGTAATGTGGTTGACTTTTAACTGCCCTCTGGGCAGTTAGGAATGGGCAATAAATTCTGCATATCCAATGATGCCCTCATCCCATGAGTGAATAGAGGAAAACATGTAAAACCTACCTACAAGAATTTGTGTCCATTAGCATTCATTTCTGCATAGGCTTCAAGAGCCATTAATGTTCCAAATGGGTTCTGTGGCACACACACACAATGCTGGGGCAATTTATGCCAGTCGCTGTATTGGTGAGGGCATGGCTGTTGGAACTATGCGGGGCAGGGCAGATCCTGATGTGACTCACTGTCCAACTCAATTGGCTTTCATGCTGCAGCTACTGCCCTTGTATTGCTGACCATATGTTCAGCAGCAGGAGGTTCACCAACTCTCCACCAGTAGCACTACTTAAAGAGATTATCAGGTTGCCTGCAGGTTTGTTGTTGGTCGTTGGATTTTTGAAACTGTTGTTACAAATCTCGAACATTTCTGCAGTGGTTCCAAATCGCCAAAGGACTTTCTCCTTCATATACCACAAAGGGTTCTGAGATGGGGCTTGATGGGGTAAATGCTGGGAGGATGTTTTCTCTTGTGGGGTAATCCAGAGCTAAGGGACGTGCTTTAGAAATGAGGGATCTCCCACCAAAGAATGAGGTAAGGAAAAATTCTTCTTTCGCAGGTCATTGGTATTTGGAATTCACTCCTCCAGTGAGCAGTAGGTCATTGATTACATTGAAGATTGAGTTGGACAGATATTTGATCTACAGTGGAATTGAGAGTTGTGGGGTGAGGAGGGGGTGGGTCCAGTCAGGCAAGTGGAGTTTACAGCTACAATTAAATCTGCCACGATTCTTTTGAATGACAGACCACACCTGAGAGACAGAATGGTTTCTCTTGCTATTACTTCACTACAGCCTTCTGCACAAACAAGTCACTCCCAGACATGGGTGCACTCATAAGCAGACCCCATTGGATACAACATAAGTTTGCCTGGAGTACGATGTGCAGTTTTGGTCTCCTTACTTGAGAAAAGAGGTCCTGGCACTGGAGGGGGTGCAGAGGAGGTTCACAAAGTTGATGCTGGAGTCGAGAGGGTTGGTTTCTGGGGAAAGATTGAGTAGACAGGGGCTATACTCATTGGAATTTAGAAGGATGGGTGGGGGGGGACGAGGGATCTTATAGAAACATACAAAATTTTGAAGGAAATAGATAAAATACAAGCAGGGATGTTGTTTCCCCTGGTGGGTGAAACCAGAACGAGGGGGCATTGCCACAAAATAAGGGGGGAACAGATTTAGGACTGAGTTGACGAGGAACTTCTTCACCCAGAGGGTTGTGAAGCCATTGAGGCTACCTTGTTGAATATTTTTAAGGCAAAGAGAGATAGATTTTTGAACAGTAAAGAAATTAAAGGTCATGGTGAGCGAGCTGGTAAGTGCAGCTGAGTCCACAAAAAAGGTCAGCCATGATCTTATTGAATAGCAGAGCAGACTCGATGGGCCCAATGGCCTACTCCTGCTCCTAACTGGGAAAGTTAGCAGAGGCCACACAGAAGAGGATGAGCTGGCAGAAGACGGAGGAGGAGAGTGAGAGAAGGAGGAGACCATAACAAGTAGGTACTGATCCTTTTGAATTCCCAGGGAGGAACGCGATGTAAACGCCCAAAAGGAAATTATCCCTAATTTTGGCTACCTGCCGCAGTTACAGCAATGCACATGGGTTCCACCAAGGCTGGTGATGCAGCTATTGGCAACATCTTGCAGTTTTCCATCATCCCTGATGTAAAGGGGTCACTGAAGCTCTTTATTCGAAGAGAGCTGACTACATTCTATTCTTTCTTTTCAGTAAACAGGGGGCGGGGACACCATGAGGTTTTGCTAGGATTATAGTCAGTCCTGACCCACAGAACAGCATTGATTGCATCTATACTACTTGGGCAGGCTCTGAATGTCAACCCTCCCTTAATGAAAAGGGAATTCACTCCCTGACTTCCAGCTGATGAATGGCCATATCTCGGGAGTAATGCCCAGTATTTGAACAGGAATTGTTATGTGCTCATTCTGCGACTGTCCACTCTGCATTTATGCTGCCACAGCAAAGTGGAAGGTGGCTACTGGGAGGTCTATGTATCACATGGCTCTTCAGTAACTGAAGAAGCAATAGCAGGAGGAGGAGAACGAGGAAGTGGAGGGGGGCAGGGAAGGGGGAATGAGATGAGGCCACCTTGATAATTCCATGCCTGTGTCTGTGACAAGCTCATTCAAGTGCAACACCATTAATCATCATTCCCCATTCACCAGCTGACCTGTTCCTTTTTGTCCCAGACTATCACCGATGGTCAGATTACAAATGGAAAACAAATTTTGCAAACCAAATTTATAAATAGAATCAAAGATGCGCGCTCATATAAAGTTAACCTTTCACCATGTGCCATCCCTTTGAGCTGACTCTCTGTGGGTCTTTGCCTAGCCCAGTTGTTGCTGCTGAGTTTCAGTGTAAGGGAACTGCAGGTGGCCTTGCTGGATGACCATGAGGAACCCTGAACCTAGAAAGTCCAGCTGTGTACTGTGCCACTGTCGGGAGGTGGGAGTGGTCTCAGTCCGGACTGGCAGACTGACTGGTAACAGTGAGGGCACTACCCCACTGACAGGGTTGGGAGGATGAACGTTGTCTTCATGAGAGAGGGTAGCAGGTTCATATCTCATGGAGCAAATGCATTGCCTTAGGGTGGTGCCACAGTAATGCTGGTGATCTGCTGGAACATTGATTACTGGTGAAATATTGAAATAATAGGTACGAGGGCAGGTTGATGGGAGGTGAGTGATGCATGTGTAGTGAATTGAGCAGTGGGTGAGGACTCTCAGGCAGTTGGAAGGATATACCTTTGAGGATACATTCACTTACCTTCACCCCTTAGATAAGATTATTGAACTTAGATTAGATTACTTACAGTGTGGAAACAGGTCCTTCGGCCCAACAATCCACACCGACCCGCCAAAGCGTGACCCATTCCCCTATGTTTACCCCTTCACCTAACATCACAGGCAATTTATCACAGCCAATCCACCTGACCTGTACATCTTTGGACTGTGGGAGGAAACCGGAGCACCCGGAGGAAACCCACGCAGATACGGGGAGAATGTGCAAACTCCACACAGAGAGTCGCCTGAGGCAGGAATTGAACCCGGGTCTCTGGCGCTGTGAAGCAGCAGTGCTAACCACTGTGCCACCATGCAGTATCCCTTCTAGATCCTCACGGATGGACTCCTGATATTTTGGCTATCGAGCTTGTCCCTTGTGTTGTATCTGCTGCTCCTCTGCCAAGGCTCCTATTGCTCAGACTCTTTCCTTGGAAGTCATAGAGTCATAGAGCACGGAAACAGACCCTATGCCGACCAGGTTTCCCAAACTAATCTCGTCCCATTTGCCTGCATTTGGCCCATGACCCTCTAAACCCTTCCTAGTCATGTACTTGTCCAAAAGTCTTTTCAATGTTGTAACTGTATCTGCATTGACCACTTCCTTTGGCAGTTTATTCCATATACACACCGGCCTCTATGTGAAAAAGTTGCCCTTTAGGTCCCTTTTAAATTTCACCCCTTCCACTTTAAAACAATGCCCTCTAGTTTTTAATCCTCCTACCTTGGGAAAGACCTTTGCTATTCACCTTATCTATACTGCTCCTTGTAAACCTTTCCCAATTTAACTATATCCTTCCTTTAGCAGGGTAACCAGAACTGTATACAGTGCTCCAAACGTGGCCTCACCAATGTCCTATACAACCCAATGAAGAATGGGAAAATAGAATATGAATGCAAACAGGTGAGTAACATAATGTCAGACTGTAAAAGCTTCTGAAAGTAGGTGAAAGGGGGAAGATTAACTCAGAGAAATGTGGGCTGATTATAAGCGGGGACAGGAAAATGTATAATTCCGAACAGAAATTAAACTGTTACTTTGAGACTGTCTTCATCACAGAAGAAGATACTCTACTAGAAATACTGGATTAGTGGTGCTGGAAGAGCACAGCAGTTCAGGCAGCATCCAAGGATTTTTGAAATCGACGTTTCGGGCAAAAGCCCTTCATCACAGAAATACTGAACAACCAAATGGCATGAGGATCTGAGGAACCAAAAATAAGCCTGTATTAGTAAGTCTTAGATTTAGAGGTCTTAACTGAAAAGTTACCAAAAGAGAAAATGTTGGAAAATCTCAGCAGGTCTGACAGCATCTGTAAGGAGAGAAAAGAGCTGACGTTTCGAGTCTAACTAACCCTTTGTCAGACTAGTTTTGACAAAGGGTCAGTTAGACTCGAAATGTCAGCTCTTTTCTCTCCTTACAGATGCTGCCAGACCTGCTGAGATTTTCCAACATTTTCTCTTTTTGTAACTTTTCAATTAAGACCTCTAAATCTAAGACTTACTAATACAGGCTTATTTTTGGTTCCTCAGATCCTCATGCCATTTGGTTGTTCAGTATTTCTAGTAGAGTATCTTCTTCTGTGATGAAGACAGTCTCAACGTAACAGTTTAATTTCTGTTCGGAATTATACATTTCCCTGTCCCTGCTTAGAAGTCAGTAATAGAGGAAATGTTAGAATTCATTAAAAAGGATGAGATCACTGAATATTTAGCAAAGAATTGTAAAACTGGGGAGAGTCAGCATATACTTGTGGGAGGGAAATAATGTTTGACAAATATGTTGGAGTTTTTGAGGATATTACTTGTAGTATTACTAAAGGATAACCAATGGATGCAGTCAATATGTATTTTCAGAAGACTTTTGCTAAGGTCCCACACAGATAGTGAGTGAATACAATTAGAGAGCAGAAGATTGTGGGGGAATATATGAGAATAGATTGAGATTTGGTTAACAGACAGACAGTAAGCAGAGATTAAGGATAAACATTCTCACTCTCAGGATGGCAGGTTTTTATGACTGAGATACCATAAGGATCAGTGCTAAGTCCACCATTGATCTCAATCTATATCAATAGGAGCATAGGCCATTCAGCCCCTTGAGCCAATTCGGCCATTCAATGAGATCATAGCTGATACATGACTTAGCTCCTTTTACCTGCCTTGGGCCCATATCCCTTAACACCTTTGCTTAATAACAACCCTACTTGCCTCAGATTTAAAACTCACAACTGATCTCAATGACCTGGATAGGTGGATGAATTGTAACATTCCCAAATTTGCCGATGACACCAAACTGGATGGGAAAGTAAATTGTGAGAAGCCTTCTAGGGGACTTGGGCAGCCGAAGTGAATGGGCTAAAATAAGGCAGATGGAATATAATCTCAATAAGTGTGAAGTTATTCACTTTGGTCAAGAAAATAATCAGAAAATGATAATATTTCTTAAGTGGTGAGAGGTTGGGAAACATTGATAGCCAAAGGGAACTGGATGTTCTTGTTTATGAATCACTAAAAATTGGCAATTGGGAAGGCAAAATATTATGTTGATTATCATCGCAAAGCAATTTAATTACAGGAGTAAAGTTGATTTGTTGCAGCTGAATACAGCTTTGGTGAGACCTCACCTAGGATGTTGCATACAATTTTGATATTATCTAAGGAGGGATATACTTACTATAGAAGGAATGCAACAGAGGATTACCAGATTAATCCCTGGGATGGTGAAATGTTTTTCTGATGCTAAATTGAGGTGACTGAGTCTGTATCCTTAGAGTTTCAAAGACTGAGGGTGACTTAATTGAAACTTACAAAGTATGTCAGGGTGGATATACTGACATATACTTCCCCTGCTAATGATGCTAAAACCAAGGGACAAAATCCCAGGGTACGAGAGTTAAAACTGAGATGGTGAGGAATTTGTTCTCCTCAGAGACAGGTGAATCTGTGGAATTCCCTACCCCTCATGGCTAAGGGAGATTAATCATTGAGCAGGTTCAAACAGAAATTGACAGTTTCTTGAGGACTGGTGATATCAAGGGAGATGGAAATAGTACAAGACAGCGACATTGACATTGGTGATCAGCCATGACCTGACTGAATGACAGAGAAGGTTTGATGGGCTGAATGGTATACTCCTGTTCCTAATCCCAAAGGACCCCCCTGGAAGTGTATAGCAACCAACATGGAGATTAATACTAGTCTGAATTCTGTCATGGTGACAATGGGACAGATGGAAGGTTTGAAGACCAAGGCAGTTGCCTCACCTCTCTCCCAATGACTGACCTGAATCTAGACCTTCTCAGCTGGCAGGAGGGAATTAGAACAACAGCACAGAAAGAGCATGCACAACATATGTTAATGACTTGGATGAGGGAACAGAAAGTAACATCTCAAAGTCTGCAGATGATACCAAGTTGGGTGAAGATGGTGAACCATGACGAGGATGCAGAGATCCTTCAGCATGATCTGGACAGGTTGGGCTGAGTGGGCAAATCAATGGCAGATGCAGTATCATTTGGATAAATATGAGGTTATTCACTTTGAAAGCAAAAACAGGAAAGCAGGAAACAGGAAAGCAAGAAACAGGAAAAACAGGATATTACCTGTACATTGGCAGAAGGGAGTGTGCAGTGGGACCTGGGTGTCCTTGTGCACCAGTCGCTGAAGGTAAGCAGGTGCAGCAGGTCTAAAGAAGGGAAGTGGTATTTTGGCCTTCGTTGAGTTTTGAGTACAGGAGCAGGGATGAGTTGTTGCAGTTATGCAGGACCTCGGTGAGACCACCCCGAATTGTGTGCAGTTTTGATCTCCTGTTCTGAGGAAGGATACTCTTGCTCTCGAGGGAGTGCAGTAAAGATTTACCAGGCTGATTCTGGGGATGGTGGGACTGACGTGTGAGGAGAGATTGACTGGGTGAGGATTGTTTCCACTGGAGTTCAGGTAAGTGAAAGGGCATCTCATAGAGACTTATAAAATTCTAACAGGACTAGACAGGGTAGATGCAGGGACGATATTCCCAGTGGGGTGTGTGTCCTAAACCAGAGGTCAAAGTCTGAGGATTAGGGGTAGACCATTAAGGATGGCGATGAGGAAACATTTCTTCACCCAAAGAGTGGTGAGCCTGTGGAATTCATTACCACAGGAAGGAGTTGATGTCAAAACATTGAATGTATTCAAGATGCGGCTAGATATAGCACTTGGGGCAAATCGGGTCAAAGGTTATGGAGAGAAAGCAGGATTAGGCAGAGCAGGGCCAAATGGCCAAATGGCATCCTCCTGCTCCTATCTTCTATGTTTCTTTCTCCTTCTCCAACAGCAGTGCACAAGGTGCACAAAGTTTCTCCTGGAGAGAGAATGTATTGACTAAAACAATGTCTTTTTGCCTAGTCCCCACTCTTCCCCACAAGCAATATTCTAGGGGGTGCAGTGCTAATGTCACTGGATTGGTAATCCAGACATCCAGACTAATGCTCTGGGGGTTTGAGTTTGACTCCCATGAGAGCAAATGGTGAAATTTGAATTCAACAAACAGAAATCTGTCACTTAGGGTCTTGTGCTGCAGAAGTAATGTCCTTATCTTTGGAATAGAAGTTGGGGGTTAAAGACTCAGATGTGGCTTAAATGAAAAATATATGATTCTGAGGGGAGTTGACTGGGTGGAAGGATGTTTCTTCTTGTGAAAGTGTTTAGAACCAGGGTCATAGTTTAAAAATAAAAGGACACCCATTTAAGACAGAGTTGAGGAAACCATTTTTTTTCTCTCAGAAGATTGAGTATCTTTGGAATTCCCTTCCTCAACAGGCAGTGGATGCAGAATCTTTAAATATTTTAAAGGTGGGATAGATAGATTTTTGATTACCGAGGGGATGAAAGATTGTTGGTGATATGTAGGGTTGAGGTTAAAATCAGATCAGCCATCAGCTTATTGAACGGGGGAACAGACTCAAAGGACTGAATGGCTTATTGTTGTTCATTGTTCCTAAGTTCCACCTGCCTCTGGAAATAGGGGCCTGTGGTACAGTGTGGGACTGCCATAGTGTTAAGGGTTTTGATGGAGAGGAATTTGTTAGGTGTGTACAAGAAAATGTTCTGATTCAGTACGTGGATGTATCTACTAGAGAAGGTGCAAAACTTGACCTACTCTTGGAAAATAAGGCTGGGAAGGTGACTGAGGTGCCAGTAGGGAAGCACTTTGGGGTCAGCGACCATAATTCTATTAGTTCTAAAATAGTGATGGAAAAGGATAGATCTGTTCTAAATTGGAGGAAGGCTAATTTTGACGGCATTAAGCAAGAACTTTCAAAAGCTGATTGGTGGCAAATGTTTGCAGGTAAAGGGACGGCTGGAAAATGGGAAGCCTTCAGAAATGAGATAACAAGAGTTCAGAGACAGTATATTCCTGCTAGGGTGAAAGGGAAGGCTGGTAGGTGTAGGGAATGTTGGATGATGAGAGAAATTGAGGCTTTGGTTCAGAAAAAGGAAGAAGCATATGTAAGGTATAGACAGGATAGATCGAGTGAATCCTTAGAAGAGTATAAAGAAAGTAGGAATATACTGAAGAAGGAAATCAGGAGGGCAAAGCAGGGGACATGAGATAGCTTTGGCAAACAAGGTTAAGGAGAATCCAAAGGGATTTCATAAATATGTTAAGGACAAAAGGGTAACTAGGGAGAGAATAGGGCCTCTCAAAGAAGGGCTTATGCCCAAAACGTCAATTCTCCTGTTCCCTGGATGCTGCCTGACCTGCTGCGCTTTTCCAGCAACACATTTTCACCTCTCAAAGATCAGCAAAGCAGCCTATGTGTGGAACCGCATTAGATGGGGGGATATACTAAACAGGTATTTTGCATCAGTATTTACTGTGAAGAAGGACATGGAAGATATAGAATGTAGGGAAATAGATGGCGATCCAGTGACATCTTGAAAAATGTCTATATTACAGAGGAGGAGGTGCTGGATGTGTTGAAATGCATCACAATAGATACACCCTCAGGACCTGATCAGGTGTACCCGAGAACTCTGTGGGAAGCTAGGGAAGTGATTGCTGGGCGTCTTGCTGAGATATTTGTATCATGGATAGTCACAAGTGAGGTGCCGGAAGATTGGAGGTTGGCTAATGTGGTGCCACTATTTAAGAAGGGCAGTAAGAAAGAGCCAGGGAACTATAGACAGGTGAGCCTGACATCGGTGGTGGGCAAGTTGTTAGAGCAAATCCTGAGGGACAGAATGTTCATTTATTTGAAAAGGCAAGGATTGATTAGGGATTGTCTACATGGCTTTGTGCATGGGAAATCATGTCTCACAACTTGATTGAGTTTTTTAAAGAAGTAACAAAGAGGATTGATGAGGGCAGAGTAGTAGAGATGATCTATATGGACTTCAGTAAGGTGTTTGGCAAGGTTCCTCATGGGAGACTGGTTAGCAAGGTTAGATCTCACGGATTACAGGGAGAACTAACCATTTGGATACAGAACTGGCTTGAAGGTAGAAGACAGAGGGTAGCTTTTCAGACTGGAGGCTAGTGGTGTGTAACAAGGATCTGTGCTGTACATCGCTCTGACTCTATGATGAACTCTCGGAAAGGATGTCAAGGTTCAAGTCCCTTCTGCACCTGGAAACAGAGCTTTGTGGTGCAAAGGTAGCATACGTACCTCTGGGGCAGGATGTTACAATTCAAGTCCCTCCTAGCCCTGGAGATAAAGTATTGTGGAAAAGTGTTAATGTGCCCATCTTTGGCACAGGAGATCAAGGCTGAGGGCCCACCTGCTCCTAGAGATAGCATCCTATGGTACAGTGGTAACGCACTGATCTACTTCTGACAGAAGGTCAAGGTTCAAGGTGCAGTGATAGTGACCCTAACTTGGGGACAGTAGGTCATGGTTCAAGTACTTCCTCGAGTCATACAGCATGGAAACAGATCCTTTGGTAAGTCATGGAGATGGGGGTTTTGTGATGTGGTGGTAATGTACCTACCTGTGGAACAGTAGGTTCAAGAACCTCCTGGAGTGTTAGTGTTTGTTGTAAATCCTTTTTTTAAAGAATCCCTACAGTGTGGAAACAGGCCCTTCAGCCCGACAATTCCACACCGACCCTCCAAAGAGTATCCCACCAAACCCATTCCCCATTACTCAACTTTTACCCCTAACCTACACATCCCTGCACACTATGGGGCAATTTAGCACGGCCAATCGACCTAACCTGCACATCTTTGGATTGTGGGAGGAAACTGGAGCACCCGGAGGAAACCCACGCAGGCACGGGAGAGTGTACAAACTCCACACGGTCAGTCACCTGAGGCTGGAATTGAACCCGGGTTCCTGGTGCTGTGAGGCAGCAGTGCTAACCACTGAGCCACCCCAAATGCAAGACCCTATCTCCAGGGCTATGAGGGACTTGGGTCTTGATATCCTATCCTAGAGTTACAAACACTACCATTCCAATGCAAGATCTTATCTCCAGGGCTGTGAGGGATAAGGTCTTGCATTGGAGAGGTAGTGTTTGCAGCTCTGGGACAGGAGGTGAAGTTTCCACAAGGCGGTTGCCAGGATGGGCTGATTGAGAGTAACCGGACCCTCCAAAAATGCCGTGGGGCCCCCTGCACAAGTGAGCTGGGTAACAAAACCTCTGCCTTCTCTGCTGCCCCAAAGCTTGCCTAGGTGTGTGTGTGTGTGTCTCTAGGTGTGTGTGTGTGTCTCTAGGTGTGTGCGTGTGTCTCTAGGTGTGTATATGTGTCTAGGTGTGTGTGTGTGTGTATATGTCTACGTGTGTGTATATGTACGTGTGTGTGTATATGTCTCTAGGTGTGTATGATTGTGTGTGTATATGTCTACGTGTGTGTATATGTCTCTAGGTGTGTATGATTGTGTGTGTATATGTCTACGTGTGTGTATATGTCTCTAGATGTGTGTGTGTCTCTAGGTGTGTATGATTGTGTGTTTGTGTGACCCAGACTGTGCAGACACCCCCCCACCCCCCCCTCCCACACACACACACAGTGCCATGAAGGAGGGACTGTGAGGGTGATAATGTAGCCCTCCCTCCCAAGGGGAATGCCTTGTATTGGAGACGGGAACCCGAAGAGGGCGCAGCGGCTGCCCAGATGCTGCCTCTCCCCTCTCTCCCTCTCCCTGTCTCCCTCCCTCCCTCTCTGTGCGCGGCGCTGGGTTTAGTGCAGAGCTGGAGACTTGAGTTGAGTTTGCAGCGAGGCTCCAGTCTATCGCTGTCCCTCTGCCTCCGTCTCCTCTCTCTCTCTCTCTCCCCCTTGTTCATGGATCAGAAGAAGGCACTAGCAGCAGCAGCACCCAAAGCCTCCAACCTACCCCCCCATCTCCTCTCCTCTGGGCGTCTAATGGACTGAAAGGGGGGGGGAAACTAATCCCCCCCTCCTTCCCTTTCCCACCCCTCATCCCCCTCCCCATCCCTCTCCTCCTCCCCTCTTTCTATTCCCCCCCCCTTCTCTCTCTCTCTCGCTCTCT
>NC_057718.1:90506375-90527044 GCF_004010195.1 Chiloscyllium plagiosum
TGTGCGAGTTTGTGTTAGTGCGCGTGTGTGTGTGTGTGTATGGGTGGGTGTGTGTAAATGTGGGTGGATGTGTGAGGGTGTGTCGTTGCAAGTATGTGGATGTGTGTCTATGTATAGGGTGAATGTGTGTGTGTGTGTGTGTGTGTGTGTGTGTGTGTGTGTGTGATGTACGGCGAGCAGAGAAACCATCTAGAGGCAGAGCAATGTTTCGTGGAAAGGATACAAATGCCTCCCCACCTCAAAACAAATTGGATAACAATAAGAAATTACAGTGACTCCTGGGCAACAACAGAGGTTTGTTTTCTGTTGTGATCACATTATGAGAAGGGCACTCATTAATAGGAACCGAGGCTTGGATGGTTTCCAGTTTATCTTGTCTCTATCCCCAACCCCTTCACCCCCCTCCCCACTTCTCCCCACACCCCTACCAGAAGTTAGAGAGGTGAACCAAGTTTACTCGTGTGCCTCTGATTCTGGATTAATGCTCCCAGGTTAGATTCATGGACTGTGCTGTAGTGCACTGTTACACCTCAAGGGTCAGTGGCTACATTCCTGACTCTGCCCCTCACTGGGGTGACCATGTGCATCGATGTCCAGTCTTCAGGAGGTCCCTGTTCAAGTCCCTCTCTCGGTCGGCTTTCGCGAGGCATTGGTATTTTTTGCTCTAAGTGGCGACTATCACTGTGCTTCTGAGGAGAGGTGGTTCTGTCTGTGTGCACTGAAGTGATGGGATAACACTGTCTGTAATGTTGAGCTGTGCAGGGATCTGGACTATGACCGTAGTCCTCATCACCAGTTTGATTCAAATTGAAACGAAAAGCCAGCCGAATTGCACCATGTGTATTATTGAAAGAGGCGGGTGTTTCGGGTGGCCAGCTAGGCAAAAACTGAGCAAAAATATTGGTCACTCAAGAAATTCGAGGCAGAATTGGGGTATCATGGCTGTTGGTAATAATGAACATCCATCACCTTATGTTCTGCTGGTCTCAAGTGCCAGCGTAACTAGGTGACCCAGGTGAGGTTTATATTAAAAAGACTAGAATATACAATATAGACTGTCATCTCACCTGTGGGTTCACCTAGATTACACTATTTTCAGACACTTCAAGATGCTTAGTGGAAAGTGACTCCCTCCCAACTATCTATTACTGCATGTCCATTTTGCTTATCTGCTTGCAAATGGAATACATCTTCAAGTTTGTTTGTCTTTTGCCAGCACCTAAGAATTCAGTTCTGCTGAACATGGGGAAAAATGTCTGTTGAAAGCTGTTACGGGGGATGCACGTCAGAGACTACTATGTTTACAGTGATAAGAAGTGATTTTATCAAAATAATTCTCTCATAATCCTGGTGTTGTAATAGTAGAGTGCTGATTGAACAGAAGGCTATAACTGATAAAAATGATGCCCATCTCTTGTTAGGTACTGAATATTTGTCAAGTGTTGAACACCACTCCAATAAGTGAGGCAGTCCTGAAGCCACGAACCTAATCAGGCAAGAGGTCCCTTTCATTAAGATAAGACTGTTCTCACTGCACTTATCTCCTGCAGAATTAGATAAAAACAATGACTGCAGATGCTGGAAACCAGATTCTGGATTAGTGATGCTGGAAGAGCACAGCAGAACTGCAGAACTAGAGTTCACCCTCATTAATCCTACAGCTGACCCCGTGTGGTTCTTAAATGTGCTTGTGCCTTGTCATTGTACAACACAATATACGTCCGGGAGCCTTTTCTGCAGTTTCTTTTTAAAAGACTAGATTGTGGAGGAGCCGGTGATGAACTGGGTTGGACAAAGTTAAAAATCACACAACACCAGGTTATAGTCCAACACCAGGTTACAGTGCTTCCAAATAAACCTGTTGGACTATAACCTGGTGTTGTGTGATTTTTAACTTAATAGGCTAGTTTAGTGCACATCTGAATGATTTTAGACCTAACTCTCACCATTACGATGACACATCCCAAAGAAATGGCAGTGCAGAATTGATCAATAAATTATGCAGCCTCACTGTATGAGGCTGAATTTATTTTTCTTTTAAAAATCCTTTGCAGGATGTGGCTGTTACTGACTAGGTCAGCATTTATTGCCGATACCTAATTGCCCCTAAAAACGGTGGTGGGAAGCCACAGTCCAAGTGGTGTGTGTCCATCTACAGTGCTGTTCGAGAGGGAGTCACAGAATGTTCACTCCGTGCCAGTGAAAGAACAGAGATGTGGTTCCAGATCAGGAGTGCATGTGTGTCTTGGAGGGGAGCTTGGTGTTTGTGTTGTAACCTATGACGTATATTTTCGAACATTTATTGGCATTCTACTTATTTATGTGATGATCCTTGTCTTGGTGATAGGATGAGTGTCAGTACTGGTTGGGAATCTTGAGGGTTAAGAAAGCCAATGTGCTCAACCAGCTGTGAAGGAAGCAGTTTTGTTAATTCAGAATGCGTTTCTGTAACCAAGGTACTGAAATTATGGAGTCATTTTATTGATGAAGGTGATCATTGTTGGCCAAACAGTGGAATCTTACTCTAGAGGAGCTCCAACTGTCAATATTTGTGCACTGTAGATGGACACACACCACTTGGACTGCAATGGCCAAGAAAGTGGCTTGCCACCACCGTTTTTAGGGGCAACTAGGGATTGGCAATAAATGCTAATATGCTCTAAAAAATGTGATAGCCGAAAAGTGGCTGTCACTCATAAGTTAGTGAGGTCTTGCCTACAAGCAAGGATGCTGTTTATCCCATACAATTCTTATTTTAAACTCTCTATTTTGTATTGACACAGAAACGTAGCTGGCCAAGTAATGATTCAGCCATTCCCTTCTGGCGTTTTCTTTCGGGTAAAATAATTCTCGATAGATCTGTAACTCACCTTGCATAAACCCACCTCCATCCCTTCAATCCTCAACTTCTCTGTTCATTTTCTCTCTCTTCTGGATCTTTGCACAGAAAGCCGCAGCACTGCTAGCATGGAGGAGGGTGACTGTGTTTTATTCTTAAAAGCCTAGGTTATTGGAGATTTCAATAATCCCAATGAGCTAGGAGTACATTTGCCGATTCATCAAATAACCAGCTTGAATTGGGTGCATCCGGGCTGAATTTGCGCTCTATTTAATTCGTTCATGGGATGTGGGTGTTGCTGGTGCTAGTGCATGTCATAAACATTGATGTCAGTGCAAGGTAGGGAAGTAGCTTTGAGGCTGATAAAGATTTAGTTAGCGGGGGGAAGACACATTAACCCGCAGTTCTGCTGTTTTCCTAGTTCAACAATGGAGCCTGGACTGATTTTTGACTTCATTACTTATAGTTGGCCAGTGATACTCTATCCCACTATGAGGGAAAGGATAATGGAGAGAGCAGGGGTGTGGGAGTGGGGGAGAGAGATGAGCTGTGAGAGAGATGATACGTGGAGGGTAGGGAATCACTGTGACCATTGCTGCCTTGGTGCCCTAAATTTCCTGCATGTGATCCCACCTGAGGTCCGGACCCCAGCCTTGGGATACCCTGAAGTAGGTTGTTTGATTCCATCAGTGCTGACAATTGTAGCCATGGCTCCCAGCGGTGAAATCTGGTTGTGTCTGAAAGTAGGGAGTTCCTACCTTTGCCAACAACAGGTAGTAAGTAACGTGGTTGACATCGAAAACATTGCAAAGACCAGAAGACTTTTTACTGGCCTCCAAGGGCAAGATGTTGAATGAGAATGAGTGCTGGAGTTTATGTACAAGGCATATCTGAACTGAATTCATTCTTGAAAACTTGCTTGCAGGATGTAGATGTCACTGGCAAGTGCAGTATTTGAGAATTATTTGTTCTGCCTTCTTGAAACACTGCACACTCTGTAGTATGGTTATAGTAATAGCTCTGTTCGGAAGGAAAGTTTGGAATTTGACCCATTGGCAATAAGGGAACAGCGATACTTTCAAGTTAGGATGGCGTGTGACTTGGAGGGGAACCTTACCTGTGGTGTTCCCATTGCTTTTGCTTTCCTTGTCCTCCTGGGTGGTAAAGGTTATGGGTTTGGAAGGTGGCATTGAAAGAGCCATTGGGAATTGCTGTGGTGCATCTTGTAGGTGGGACACACTGGTGTCACTGAGAGCCAGTGAAGAACAGATTGAATGTCAAAGTTGGTGGGTGGGGTATGAATCAAGTGGGCAGTTTTGTCTTTGATGATGTTGAGCTCCTTGAGTGTTGGAGCTTCATTCTTCCAGGCAGGTGGGGAGTATTCCATCGCACTCCGGACTGTAGATGGTAGCAAGTCCTTGGGGAGTCAGGAGGTGAGTTACTCGCTGCAGAATTCCTAGTCTCTGGCCTGCTTTTGTATCCAGTGCTAGTCTGGATAGACCACAACTTCTCAGCCATCCTTCCCTCAGCCAACTCGTGAGAGTTTCTCTTGCTTTCTTTGGCCCTCTAGGTAGAGATCCTGTATCAGCTTGGATCAGATAATATTTAGTTCAGGTGACATTTACTCTTCTGTCAGACACATGTATGTGTTTAAATCTCTCCCCACAACCACCCCAACCCAATCCTGAAACCAAATGAGTACTATCCACTGTAGTGTAGCGATGGCAGTGTCTTAGAAACATAGAAAGTAGGATCATGGCTGATCATCCAACTCAGTGTCCTGTTCCTGCTTTGATCCCTTTAGCCCTCCGAATTGTAGCTTGAAAACCTTCAATGTTTTGGCCCGAACCACTTCCTGAGGCAGAGAATTCTACGTGCTGACCACTCTCTGGGTGAAGAGTTTTCTCCTCTACTCAGTCCTAAATGGCCTACGCCCATATCGTTAGACTCTGACCCTTGGTTCAGACTCCCCAGTTATCAGGAACATCTTTCCTGTGTACTTCCATTAGAGTGTTATAGGTTTTCCAAACGTGGTGCTTTGAGGCTTTGGTGCTCAAGGCTTCAACCGGTCTAACCACTCCAACTGAGAGTCCTCAGTCCCCATGAGTCACAGTCTGTCTTTGCCTGTGTTTCAGGTTACTGCTCAGATGATATGCCTTTGTATAGTCGCTTCAAGTTTTCGACTGTGGTTGAGTAACCATTCCATGAGTCTATGACTTTGACTGTAAACTTGTCGAGTGTATTTATTAAGCAGTAAATGGGTAAGAGAGGAAAGGCTAGGGTTACATAAGTGCAATTTTAACAACTCTTCAGAAGGTTTAAAAAAACACGTTAGCATCCAGCAACATGAACTGGACCAGCCCCAAGGGGGGGGGGGCTGCAATTGTTTAACCTTGTGAGGTAGTTTATGGCTTATCTACAGTGGCATCAGGTGGTTGACTCAATTAGCACTAAGCAACCTATGAACTTGTATTTCAAAGTGTGACCTTGTGGAAGGAGGTTTAAGTATGTGTCTCTTAAATAGATTAGAATCACTACAGTGTGGGAACAGGCTCTATAGCCCAACCAGTCCACACCGACCCTCCGAAGAGCAACCCGCCCAGACCCATTTCCCTCTGACTAACGCACCTAGCACTATGGGCAATTTAGCATGGCCAATTCACCTGACCTGCACATCTTTAGACTGTGAGAGGAAACCGGAGCAACCGGGGGAAACCCATACAGACACGGGGAGAATGTGCAAACTCCACACAGATAGTCACCCGAGGGTGGAATCAAACCCGGGTCCCTGGCACATGAGGCAGCAGTGCTAACCACTGAGCCACTGTGCCATCTCATGGTTGTCAATCATACACATATTCAGGCATGATTGCTTACGAGTTGAATGTCTCTGTCTCAGCTCTTTGGCCACTGGTAGGCCATTAGTCAGATGTCCCCCTGTATCCATGAACCTAAAACGTGTTCCCCCCCCTGTAAATTTCAGGTTGTATGAGCTGCTAATGAGCACGGTGGTTAGCACTGCAACCACACAGCGGTAGGGACCCGGGTTCGATTTCAGCCTCAGGGCAACTGTCTGTGTGGAGTTTGCACGTTCTCCCTGTGTCTGCGTGGGTTTCCTCCGGGTGCTCCGGTTTCCTCCCTCAATCCAAAGATGTGCAGGTCAGGTGAATTGGCCATGCTAAATTGCCCGTGGTGTTAGGTGCATTAGTAGATATAGGGTAGGTGAATGGGTCTGGGTGGGCTACTCTTCGGAAGGTCGGTGTGGACTTGTGGGCTGAAGGGCCTGTTTCCATACTGTAGGGAAACTAATCTAATCTAAAGAATGCAAGACCATCAGGTAATTACCCAGTAAATGGTGGGATTTTAAGGATTGACAGAGAAGTAGCAGAGAATCAAACTCAGATTGGGGTTAAAAAGACACAAAGAGAAAGGGCGGCTGGTTGGAGAAAGGACAGGACGGAAAAGTTTTGAATGTTAATAACCGCGTGTGTCGTTGACATGCCATTATTTTTCTGGCAAGTTCCGCCCATTATGTCTGCATCTGAGTGTATTGTGTATCCAAACAAACGGCAGCATTTAGTGTGATTGAATCTACCTTTTAACTCCTTGTGGACCATGATGGGAAAGAAAGAAGCATAATACACCAAAGAGAGAATGACTTGCTTTGGTGGTGTTCTTTGATTTTGATATTAAAACACAAGGCCCTTCAGCTGATGTTCGTGGTTGAGGTCGCGAACCATGTACAAAAGTCCCCCATGAGCCTGTTTGATAGGCCTCCATTGACAACTGCCATCAGAACAGCTCTCATCCCAACTGCCATGGACTGACATCAAACTGAGTTGCCATTGGTTGAGGGAGGAATTTGGTCAGGCTGACCTTTCAGTTGATCACTTGTGGGATCTTGCTGCGCACTCCCCCATTTTGCCTGGATCATAGTCAATGCATTTCCGTGTAGCTAATTGTACATGCACCACCAATTGGGAGATATGATTAAGTACTATTTAAGTGCATGTTCAGTGGTGTACTTAAAGATTTCTGGCCTACAATTTAGGCCCTGTCGACAGGTAACCTCAAACAGACTGTTAATAGTTCACTGTTTCTGTTTTTGGATTTACAACAAATGCCAATCCCAGAAGCAGATTAGAATCTCCGTTTTTGTCTGTACACTGTACAGTGCAATGTTTTAAAAACGTTTAGTTCCTAATTAAGTTGTCCAAATGGGACCCACACTATCATTGGCTTGATTTCTTTGGAAGATGAAAAGCACCATGAGACAAGTCAAAAGTTATCAATCGATTAATTTACAAATACAGTTAGAGATGCAGTGAGGCATGTCAAATTATTTCCGGCACAGTGGTTAAAATGGAAGGCAAAGAGTTAATAAACCCTTTCTTAGCTGACGTTCTTACAGTGCTTGCTAATTTCTCGGAGCCCTCCGCAGTGCTAGTTGTGTGTAGATGATGGAGGTGACTAATTTGCGGCCGTCAGATTTTGAGATAAATATTAAAAACAACACAACGCTCTTCAACAGCACTGAGCTTCCTAAAATGGTCTCAAACACAGTAGATAGGAAAGGTCAATTGAATGACATGTTACTGAGAAATTCCTTACACACAACGTGTGTCCTAGATCTGCCAAAGCTTTGAAGCAGGAAGACACTCATCTGTGACTTATCAGATTCCTGAACCTGGCCTGTTGGACAATGAAGTATTGGGCCATTCAGCCCATCTGAGCTGCTCCGCCAGTCATTTAGATCATGGCTGACCTGTAATTTACCCCCACATGCTTGCTTGTGTTTCTCTCAATAATCTTCACTAATGTCCTTTAGGCATCCATACCTACATGTGACTCCAGACCCATGGCAATGTAGTTGACTTTCAGTTAGATTAGATTCCCTCCAGTGTGGAAACAGGCCCTTCGGCCCAATAAGTCCATACTGGTCCTCTGAAGAGTAACCCAGACCCATTTCCCCTCTGACTAATGCAATTAACATTATGGAATTTAGCATGGCCAAGTCACCTGGCCTGCACATCTTTGGATTGTGGGAGGAAACAGACACAGGGAGAACCTGCAGACTCCACACAGGCAGTTGCCCGAGGCTGGAATCAAACCTGGGTCCCTGGCATTGTGAGGCAGCAGTGCTAACCACTGAGCCACCATGCCACCCATTAGGGGTGGGCAACAAATGCTGGCCTAACCAGCAACACCCATATAGAACATAGAACATTGAACATTACAGCGCAGTACAGACCTTTCAGCCCTCGATGTTGCACCGACCTGTCATACCAATCTGAAGCCCATCTGACCTACACTATTCCATGTACGTCCATATGCTTGTCCAATGACGACTTAACTGTATCCCATGAATGAATGAAAAAGAAATCCTGCCTGGCAAAATACTGGTGATCTCATCAGGGTTAGGGTATGGATTGGTTCGGTTCAGCTAAAACCCACAATTTGAAGTGAGTTGGACGCTTCCACTAGCTTTGTCTGAAGACATCTTTGTTGTTACACTGACAGATCTGGAGGCGCACATTATTGCTTTCAACAGAGTGTCAAGAAATTTGTAAAACTGGGCATGACCTTTGCAAAGCTGAAACAATGTGCATTAATTGAGCGTAGGCTTCTGAATGTCATGGTGTTTTTGTTTTGTCTCTTGTAACTCCTACTCTTCTCTCCCGAAGCTTAGGGCCCATCCTCCGACTCAGTCTGATACGCCTGAGACCACATTTCCATAGTGTGGTGGTTATAATCATTAAATTAAATGGGCCTATGATCCTTGCTGACTAGCTAGGCTGATCGATTAGAAAGTATGTCAGGTCAGATTTTGTGTCCCACTGACTACAGTTCCAGATTTTCACGTGGGTTGGCATGGTGTCCCAGTGGTTAGCACTGCTGCCTCACAGTGCCATGCACCTGGGTTTGATTCCAGCCTCGGCCGACTGTCTGTATGGAGTTTGCACATTCTCTCCGGGTCAGCGTGGGTTTCCTCCAGGTGCTCCGGTTTCCTCCCACAATCCAAAGATGTGCAGGATTGGGGTGGACAATGTCAGGCATGAAGTGCTTATGATTTCAAATAAACCTGTTGGACTGTAACCTGGTATCACGTGGCTTGGTCCGAAGATGTGCAGGTTAGGTGGATTGGCCGTGCATAGTGTCCAGGGACCTGTAGGCTAGGTGGGTTGGCCATGGAAAATATAAAGTTATAGGAGTGGGGGTGGGTCTGGGTGGGATGTCTTTTGGAGGGTCAGTGTGGACTTGATGGGCTGATTGGTCTGCTTCCATTGTAAAGGGATTATAATTTTTTTTTCTATCCTACCCATGCACCAAGAATTAATCAATACAAAGGTGAGATGCTGAAGCAAATTCCTACTCATTTCAGCTGGTAACATCAGTAAATCCAGTGGTAATGACCCTACCTCTGGACCAGAATCTCTGGGTTCAAGCCTCACTTGACGACTTGAAGCCAGGAGCTTGGTGACTGGCCGGAGCGTCCTGGCATTAAGAGCTTCCAAGAGGAGAATTTTGCCGTGAGTGACAAACACACACACGTCAGCACAGACCCATCGGCACCACTCAGACCCATCCCTCTATCCTATCACTCTGTGTTTCCCATGGCTAACCCATCTAGCCGACACATCCCTGAACACAATGGACAACTTAACATGGCCAATCTGCCCTAACTTGCACATCTTTGGACTGCTGGAAGAAACCAGAGCAAAACCACCCAGACATAGTGAGAAAATGCAAACTCCACACAGACATTTGCCTGAGGGTAGGATCGAACCCAGGTCCCTGGCACTGTCAGGCAGCAGTGCTAACCACTGAGCCACCCTTAAGTCTTGAAAGTCAGTTTCCAGATTTAATTTCCTTATCTGAGGAAGATTGTTCTATAGAGGGGACACAGCAAAACCTTGCCCAGTTGGTTCCTGGGATGTCAGGACTGACTTATGAGGAGAGGTTGAGCTGATTAAGATTGAATTCACTGGGGTTGAGATGAATGACAAGGATCTCATAGAAACTGATAAAATTCTAACAGGGTTAGACAAGTCCAATGCAGGAAGGATGTTCCCATTGGTGAGGGAGTGCAGAACCAAGGGTTATCGTTTATGAATAAGTGGTAAACATTTTAGAACTGAAATGAGGAGCAGTTTCTTCACCTGGAGAGATTGGAATTCACTACCACACAAAGCAATTGAGGCCAGAACATTGTGTGTTTTCAAGAAGGAGATCTATGTAGCTCTTTTGTCTAAAAGAATCAAGGGATGAGGGGGTTGCATTAGGGTATTGAGCTCGATGATCAGCCGTGACCATGATGGAGCAGATTCGAGGGGCCGAATGTCTTCTCCCTTTCTTCTCTGTTTTCCATGAACCTTACCCCATACTGACTGGGTCAGTATTCCATGATGCCAGTCAAGGGCAGCTCTTCAAATTCCCCTCACTACTGTAACTTCAGAGACATGTTTTACATTTTAATCTGGCAGAAAAATAAGAAACTCATGAGTGCACAACAATAAAGCCATTAAAATGGTCAGTGTAGTTTTTAAAACTAATTTTAAGTAATTATGAATTAGATTACTCAAAGTGGCTGACAGAGCTATTTGAAAAAGTGACTGACATCGAGTCTAGAAATGAAATACATTAGCAGGTGCTCGGAGGAAGGGGGCACTTATTAAAATGCTTAATTGTGCCGATTAAATCCATCTGTGTTAATAAAACTGCAGTAGGTTATCACTTGAATATGTCTAAGATTGCTTTTTACTGGGAATAATAATAAAATAAATAATTGCATGCTAATATATTGCCCAACTGTACTAGGTCACTGAAGGTCTTACATTTGTGGTTAGGCAAATGAATTTTATTGAAAATTTGAACTGTAACCTAGCCTGTGTCATTTTCAGTGCACCACTAATAGCATCTCATGTAGAAACTCTCTCCCAGTGACAGCAGCTAAACCTGATAGGGTCTTCAGCTGATTGTCAGATGTGCTGCTTTCTAATGGAGTCAGTTGGTAATGGGTACGCACTGTTGCAATGCAGAGTGACATCAACAGAGTGGGTTCAATTCCTGCACCGGCTGACGTTACCATAAAGGACTCTCCTTCTCAACCTCTCCCCTCACCTGAGGTGTGGTGACCCTCAGGCTAAATTACCACCAGTGGCTCAGTGCTGCCTCACAGCACCAGGGACCCAGGTTCGATTTCAGCCTCGGGCGACTGTCTGTGTGGAGTTTGCACATTCTCTCCGTGTCTGCGTGGGTTTGATCCGGTTTCCTCCCACAATCCAAAGATGTGCATGCCAGGAGAATTGGCCATGCTAAATTGCCCATAGTGTTAGGTACGTTAGTTAGGGGAATGGGTCTGGGTGGGTTACTCTGCGGAGGGTCGCTGTGGACTGGTTGGGCCAAAGGGCCTGTTTCTGCACTGTAGCAAATCTAATCTTATCTTTAATGAGAGAGCAGACCTACAATGAATCAGAATCATAGAATTCCTACAGCGTGGAAACAGACCATTTGGCTCAACAAGTCCACATCAACCCTCCAAAGAGTGACCCATTCCCCTACGCTATTACTCTACATTTTATCCCGACTAATACACCTAACCTACACATCTCTGAACATTATGGGCAATTTAGCGTGGCCAATCCACCTGACCTGCACATCTTTGGATTGTTGGAGGAAACTGGAGCACCCGGAGGAAACCCGCACAGACACGGGGAGAACGTGCAAACTCCACACAGACAGTAGCCTGAGGGTGGAATCGAACCTTTGACCCTGGTGCTGTGAGGCAGCAGTGCTACCCACTGAGCCACCGTGCTGCCTTGGTAAGGCTATGGTAACTTGACCTTTACCTTTACCTATCAATAGGAAATATATGGGCTGAAGAGCCTAATTCTCCTCCTATATCTGATGGTCTTGGGGAACCTCCGCTATTTCAATGACCTCATCACCATCTTCTGTCTTAGGACAGTGCACTGGTTGAACTGTGTGAACTCTTTGCAGATTCGTGTGTGGAATGAACTTCCTGAGGAAGTGCTGGATGTGGGTACAGTTACAACTTTTAAAAGACATTTGGATCGGTACATGAACAGGAAAGGTTTGGAAGGACTTGGGCCAGGAGCAGGCAGGTGGGACTAGTTTAGTTTGGCATTGTGTTCGGCATGGTGTGGTTGGACCAAAGAGTCTGTTTCCATGCTCTATGTCAGACGTCACCAGATTATAGTTCAGCAGGTTTATTTGGAATCAGACAGTTTCAAAGGCAGCTCCAAAAGCTTGTGATTTCAATTAAACCTGTTGGACTATAACCTGGTGTCATGTGATTTCTGACTGTGTCTAGCCCTGTCGGCACGGTGGTCAGCGGTTAGCACTGCTGCCTCACAGCAGCAGGGACCCGGGTTTGATTCTAGCCTCGGGTGACTGTCTGTGTGGAGTTTGCACGTTCTCCCTGTGCCTGCGTGGGTTTCCTCCCACAATCCAAAGATGTGCAGGTCAGGTGAATTGGCCATGCTAAATTGCCCATAGTGTGAGTCAGGGGTAAATGTAGGGGAATGGGTCTGGGTGGGTTGCTCTTAGGAGCGTTGGTGTGGACTTGTTGGGATGAAGGGCCTGTTTCCATACTGTAGGGAATCTAATATAATCTGTCCAACACTAGCATCTCCACATTATAACTCTATGAGCATTTGCTACTGTGTGTTCTTTATCCTTAATGTCTCTGTCTCACACACAATCCAGGTAGGGTGATGTAACTTATAAAAATCAGTAACATGATCAGAATTACTGACATAAATACCTAGTTACTTGGGATGTTAATAAGTTACATACCTTCACTTCTCAGTCTATTGCTAAACCATGGCAATTAAATTAGATTCCCTAATGGGGAAACAGGCCCTTCGGCCCAACAAGTCTCCGAAGAGTGACCCACCCAGACCATTCCCCCACCCTAATACTCTACATTTAACCCTGACTAATGTGCCTAACGTACACGTCCCTGAACACTATGGGCAATTTAGCATGGCCAATTCACCTGATCTGTACATCTTTGGATTGTGGGAGGAAACCCACACAGATACAGGGAGAAAGTGCAAACTCCGCACAGACAGTCACCTGAGGGTGGGGATTGAACCTGGGTCCCTGGCGCTGTGAGGCAGCAGTGCTAACCACTGAGCCACTGTGCCGCCCCATTTGATAACCTAATCAAGCAGTTTTAGTCATTATCGCCTCTAAACTAGCTGAGCTAAATCTTGAACTTATTTCACAGTAAGTGGTGACTTGGTTATATCTCTCTTTCAGCATTATAATTAGATTAGGAGAAAGTGAGGACTGCAGATGCTGGAGATCAGAGCTGAAAAATGTGATGCTGGAAAAGCCCAGCAGATCAGGCAGCATCCGAGGAGCGGGAGAATCGACGTTTCGGGCATAAGCCCTTCTTCAGGTTCCTGAAGAAGGGCTTATGCCCGAAACGTCGATTTTCCTTCTCCTTGGACGCTGCCTGACTGCCGCGCTTTTCCAGCAACACATTTTTCAGCATTATAATTAGATTGGCAATAATATCGTGAAAAGATTCAGGGATGCCTTAATCAGAAGTTCGCAGATGCATTTTGTTGATCTGAGTTCAGGCTTTTGTTTGATCTTGCTTTCATTTTTGCCAGTAACCCCAGAAGGGGTGTGCTAAACGCCAAGCTCGAATTTGTTCCAGTTTCTGCACTACCAACAAAGAGAAAATAGAAAGTTAAGATTTCTCTTTGCAACAAACGCATCGAGCCAATTGCACATTGTAAATGAGAGGGCACTTTAAAACAAATGTGGGATCTTAAGTCTCAGAATATCTACCATAATCTGACGATTGTAATTATCTAAATAATATATCTTCCAAAGAGAACATGGTGCAGTTTTCATTGCTAATGACATTTGTGTGAATATCCCATATGTTGCTAGGATATTCTGAACGGGTGGTGAATCATACGTTACCAAGGCTTGTCCAATATATTATTTGTGTGGTGAAAGTTTTGAAGCAGTCTTTAAATTATTATTGGAATTGACTTCCTATGGGACTGCGGTCAGAGAATTACGAATGAAGTTTTCACATCAGTGGTAGTCAATCTCATTGAAATATCTCATGGTGCCTCACACAGTGAATTACTTTTTGGAAGCTCAATTACTGTTTCACAGTAGTCGACATTCTTGGCCAAGTAATGTCCCGTGGTCATACAATTGTACAGGAAGAGCAGACAGGAACTGCCCACAACTTTGGAAGTTCTAAGAATTGCAGTGATTGTTTGTAAGCAAGTACAGCCTCGTTAGTGTTGATAATCCCTCACCTTTAAACCAGATTTTACTCAGTTAGTTTAATGCCACAAAGTGCATTTTTATCACCAGTAGGATAGCAAGGACTCTTTGGCACATTATTGGAAAGTCTCTGCAAATGAAAGAGCCAAAAAAAAAAAGCCTTTTCTGTTCTCAAGGATATGAGAACTGCATCACGGAGCAAGCAATTGTGTATCTCTTTAACCAAACTGGTTGAAGAATCCTTAACCCAGCAGCAGAGATCCTGAATGAGGACGTGCAAGTCAGAGCAATAAATTTAATATTCAATCATAGACTGAAAGAAAAATACCTTCGGGAAAAATATATTGGATTGTGGGAAGGGGAGCAGAAGAGAGAGAAAGAACCTTAACATGCAATCATTTTTATTGATTTGCAAACCCTTTTGAAAAACTAAAATCAAGAAAAAGAGACTCCACATTTGTTAATCTTTTTAGAACGTTATTCTTTCATGGGAACTGGATGCTGGGCCAACATTTAATGCCTGGTTGCCCTTGAGAAGTTGGTGGTGAGCTGCCTTCTTGAACTGCTATGGCCCCTGAGGGAGTGAATTCCTGGATTTTGACCCAGCGACAGCGAAGGGAACGGTGATATCTTTCCAAGTCAGGCTGGTGAGCGACTTAGAGAGGAACTTGCAGATGGTGGTGTTCCCATGTATCTGCTGCCCTTGTCCTTCTTGATGGTTGATTCTCAGTGCCAGGGAAGTTGTTTGGCTGTAATTCACACTTGCCACACTGTTTCGAAATAGAAATGCAATGAAATCTGCAAATTCAAACTTGCTCTGCTGAACTTAGTGAACTATCCATCAGGTAAACATAGTAAATTGTCCCCGTTCCATGCATTTCAGTGATGAGTCAGTAGAATGCAATTTCTAAACAAAACAAGGCATTTCCAGCAGCCACAACACCCTGATCCCTGCAATTAACTGCAAGGGAGCATTCACTGGGGGTTGCTGTCCTTTTGGAGGTTAATATCTTGAGCCTGACTGTTGCTGAATAAAAGACACCGTAGTGTGAAACTTTCTGTCTTACACTCATGAGGACAATTTGCAAAAATGCCAGTGTATAACAGAACAGCATTTTTATATTGGCATGCTAGGTTGGCAAGTGGACTCTGGTAGAGGCATCATCATGGAGAATGCACCGTTTAGATGATGACTAACAGACAACTGCCAAAGGTAGGTTGACTCTGATTGGTCAAAGCAAATAAAATGCAACACCTTCAAATGCATCTGTCCAGACTGGACCCTCTGGGACTCCCTTAGGAACCGCAGTGGACTGAAACTTCTGAGACCCCCTTTGCAGCCACACCGGATTGGACCTTCTAGGACTCCCTTAGGAACCAGACTGGACTGGACCCTCTGCGACCCCTTTAGGAACCAGACTGGACTGGACCCTCTGGGACCCCCTTTAGGAACCAGATTGGACTGGACCCTCTGGGACTCCCTTAGGAACCAGACTGGACTGGACCCTCTGGGACTCCCTTAGGAACCAGACTGGACTGGACCCTCTGGGACCCCTTTAGGAACCAGACTGTATTGGACCCTCTGGGACCCCCTTAGGAACCAGACTGGACTGGACCCTCTGGGACCCCCTTAGGAACCAGACTGGACTGGACCCTCTGGGACCCCTTTAGGAACCAGACTGGACTGGACCCTCTGGGACCCCTTTAGGAACCAGACTGGACTGGACCCTCTGGGACCCCTTTAGGAACCAGACTGTATTGGACCCTCTGGGACCCCCTTAGGAACCAGACTGGACTGGACCCTCTGGAACCCCCTTTAGGAACCAGACTGGACTGGACCCTCTGGGACTTCTTTAGGAACCAGACTGTATTGGACCCTCTGGGACCCCCTTTAGGAACCAGACTGGATTGGACCCTCTGGGCTTCCCTTCCAAATATACCCATCCAGATGCCTTTTAAATGTTGTAATTGTACCAGCCTCCACCACTTCCTCTGGCAGCTCATTCCATACACGCACCAGCCTCTGTGTGAAAAAGCTGCCCCTTAGGTTCCTTTTATATCTTTCCCCTCTCACCCTGAACCTATGCCCTCTAGTTCTGGGCACCCCACCCCAGGGAAAAGACTTTGTCTATTTATCCTATCCATGTCTCTCATGATTTTATAAACCTCTATAAGGTCACCCCTCAGCCTCCAACACTCCAGGCAAAATAGCCCCCAGTATATTCAGCCTCTCCCTATATCTCAAATCTGAAACAAATGCAGACCTTGCTGGCAAATCTCAGAAGGTCCATGGAGGGAAATCTAAGTTAATGTTTCGGGTCCAATGACCCTTCTTCAGTAATGGTGGTAGCTAGGTAAAGGATCATTTTTATACAGAAGGGGGAGTGGGTGGGAGGGCAGAGTAGTTGATAGGTGGAAATAGAGCCCGAAGAGAGAGAAAAACAGTTGGACAGACAAAGGAGTGGGTAAAGACCAGGCCTAGGAGAAGGACTAGCTGCTAATGGGACTTCAGTAGCTGACAATAGGTAGTGTCTGGTAGCAGCCTATGGTGGTGACAAGGCCAGGGGTGTGTGAGGGTGGGGGAAAGCATGGGGAAAGGTGCTTAAGCCCTGAAATTGTTGAACTCACTATTAGGTTCCTAAGGCTGCAGGGTTCCCAAGCAGAAAATGAAACATTGTTCTTCCGGCTTGCATTGAGCTTCGCTTGAGCACCTTTCTGCACATAAGGATCCTGTCCTTATATTTATGTGCCTATAAAAACGATGGACTGCAAAAGGAATGAATTGTTATTAAAAACAGGGATGGCTGCAACATTTTCCAGAAAGGGATTTGATACCTGTTGCGAGCTCAGTGTTTCTGTGGCTGTGGGTTCCTGCAATGTTGTAGACGACCAGGAGCCGAGGAGCTGTTACAAGTGAAGCTGGTTGGTCCTCAGCTAACTGGGCGAGTTGGAACTGGAAACCAGTTACAGAGACCCAGACTGACAGAGCGAAAAACACAGAAGGGTGTACTGTCGTTCTACCAGGCAGTAGCTGTCTGTTCTCTGCAGTAAAAGCAACCCATTTGAAGAAAATTAGTTACCTTTTCAACAGACTTTTGAATTAATAAATTGAAGCCATTTTCCAAGTGAGTCAGTTACAAATTGGTGGAAGCTTCTACAGAGAGAGACAACTGATCAGCAAGGACCTGGCTAGCTAAGGAAGGATCGACTCAACATTGGAATCAGGAAGCAAAGGCTCCTGAACTGACTTTTCAGCTTTTCCCTACTTCTGCCAGTAATTTATTTTCCTTGCACTTATTTTCATGTGTGTTTGTGTGTGTAAAGGGGAAGTTTATGGAGGGATTAGAGTTTTAGTTAACAGGGTTACATCCCAGTGGTTTATATGTGTTTACTTAATGTATATGTATTTATAATCTTAATTACTTAAACCAATTCAGAAACTTGGTGTGGAAGTCCAATAAATCAGGGTACTGTGTGCACCTTTTAAAAGACCATGTTAACATTTAGTATAACCCCGGGAATACTTGATTTACAATGTGCAACCCATTAAGGCTATAACACTTTCTCAGTGTTCTATTACCGCTGTCTCTCCATAGCTCTTTATGCCAAAAAGTATTGTTGAGCATGAGCGAGAAATAGGGGTGGATAAGTGGAATGAGCCAAACCCGTTTTAAGCTTGGCTTCAGTCTTTGGATTCAAAGCGGCTCGTAGGTCCTTCAAGACAAGTGCGTGCTCACCCCCTCAGTGCCCGAGGGCACTTAAATGCAGAAGGTCTGAGAAAAAGAACAGGAAATGACATCACCAACGCCGGAAATGGCATCACCACAGGAATTGACATCACCAACCCAAGGAAACCGAAACACGTAAATAGAAAGCGGGCCATAATGCCAGTGCTTCACCAGAGGCTCACTGATGATGTTACCTAGTACCTAGTCTGAAAACAAACCTTCCAGCTCCATGAGCAAACTTACATGCAGAAGGTGATATTTAGAAAAATGTTCTTTGAGAATGGATATCCTTTCAATTGAATTCTTCAATGCACATTCAGGAATACAGGAAGTGGAGTTGGCTCATAGCTGTGCCCTGGCCTTATTGAGTGACAGTGCAGGTACAATGGGCTGTACCTGTTTAATCTACTTTACAATGAGAACGTACAGCTCTTTAGCCTTGGATACTGTTGTGCACTTGCCTCACTTACAGTTACACTTCCTGTACATTCCCTTTCTTTTTGAAGCAGTCGTGCAAAGTATGTTTTTGTAAGGCTCTAGCCTGCCTGAATGTTTGTACAAAAATAAATTTGCACCGAAACACTTTGAGACACAAACCTGGAAACAATTACTAGGATGTTATTCTGCAGCTGGTCAGTGCCTCTGTTGATGCAGCCGGGAGAGGAATTTAATATGAACATGCTAAGCATGTGTGCTGTAACGTTAGCTCATTTTGCAAGGACGTTTGAATCCCCAACTGTGATAGCATCATAGAATACAGTAGAAAGCGAGCAGACTAAGTGATTAGCTCTGATTGAATGCGCAGTACGGATTAAAACTGGAGCTGTGGGGAGATGTCAAAGCAAAGGGTGCAGTAACTTTTGAAAAAGGCTTAAACTTGAAAAAAGCATTTAACTATGTGTTGAATGTCAATTTGCAAATGGGTCAACTTGCTGTGCAAATGTAACAACTTATCGACAACCAGAATATACTTTATTCAATTCTGGGAAGCAAATGGCAGTGTAATTTGAAGCATCTTAATTGTTTGGGGGTAGATGGGATGTCATTTGAGATTTAATGGTCTCTACGTAGCTACATGTAATAGTAATTTAACCACAGTTGCCTGTGGTTAGTTGGGGTTGCTGTCTATCCTACTGCTCCCCATCTACTTCTCCATTTCTCAGATGATTACTCAACTTGATAAATTGAGACCACTGTACTTGGCTGAATTATTCCCTATTTGTTTCCCAGTAAAGGGAGTTCACATGGAATCCAGGGGGAGCTAGCCAATTGAATACAAAATTGGCCTGACAGAAGGAGACAGAAGGTGGTGGTTGAAGGTCGTTTTTTTTGGACTGGAGACCTGTGAGCAGCATTGTGCCACAGGTTTTGGTACAGGGTCCACTGTTGTTTGCATACGGTAAATGATTTGGGTGAAAATATAAAAGGCGTGGTTAGTAAGTTTGCGGATGACACCAAAATTGGTGGTAAAGTGGACAGCGAGGAAAGTTCTCTAAGAGTACAACAGGATCATGATCAGATGGGCCAAATGGACTGAGGACTGGCAGATGCAGTTTAATTTAAATAAAAGGTGAGGTGTTGCATTTTGCTAAGGCAAACCAGGGCAAGAATTACAGCTAATGGTAGGGCCGTGGGGTATATTTTCGAACAGAGAGACCAAAGGGTTCCTTGAAAATGGTATCACAAGTAGATAGGGTGGTGAAGAAGGCATTTAGCACGTCTTCATTGGTCAGAGCATTGAGTACAGAAGTTGGAGTGTCATGTTGTGCCTGTACAGGACATCGGTGAGGCCAGTTTTGGAATACTGCATGCAGTTCTGTTTGCCCTTCTGTAGGAAGAATATTATTAAGTTGGAAATGGTGCAGAAAAGATTTACAAGGATGTTACCGGGTTTGAGTTATGAGGAGAGGCTGGATAGCCTTGGACAACCTTCCCTAGAGTGTAGGAGGTTGATGGTTGACCTTACAAAGCTTTGTAAAATCATGAGGGCATAGATCAGGAGAATAGACAAGAGGAGGGGAATTCAAAACTGGAGGGCATTGTTTTAAGGTGAGAGGGAAAAGAGTTAAAAGCGACCTGAGGAGCAACTTTTTCACCCAGAATAGAATGAACTGCCAGAGGAAGTGATAGATACAGATACAGTTACAACGTTTAAGAAATATTTGGGCAGGTACATGAATAGGAAAGTTTCGAGGGATATGGGCTAAACATGTAGTTGAAGATGCCCTCCAATGCATCTCATCCACATCCCGCACCTCCGCCCTCAAACCCCATCCCTCCAACCGTAACAAGGACAGAACCCCCTGGTGCTCCCCTTCCACCCTACCAACCTTTGCATAAACCGCATCATCCACCAACATTTCCACCACCTCCAAACGGACCCCATCACCAGGGATATATTTCCCTCCCCACCCCTTTCCGCTTTCCGCAAAGACCGTTCCCTCCGTGACTACCTGGTCAGGTCCACACCCTCTACAACCCACCCTCCCATCCTGGCACCTTCCCCTGCCACCGCAGGAATTGCAAAACCTGCACCCACACCTCTTCCCTCACCACCATCCAAGGCCCTAAAGGAGCCTTTCACATCCATCAAAGTTTTACCTACACATACATCATTTATTGTATCCATTGCTCCCGATGCGGTCTCCTCTACATTGGGGAGACTGGGCGCCTCCTAGCAGAGCGCTTTAGGGAACATCTCCGGGACACCCGCACCAATAAACCCCACTGCCCTGTGGCCCAAACATTTCAACTCCCCCTCCCACTCTGCTAAGGACATGCAGGTCCTGGGCCTCCTTCACCGCCGCTCCCTCACCACC